>NC_062536.1:12883040-12928040 GCF_022655615.1 Tachysurus fulvidraco
GTCCACGCGTCAGCTTTGCGTAACCCTCTTATTCAAAAATAAACCCGAGCGAAAACGTAAACCTGACCTCGGGAAGCATCTGAAGCTGTCGCTGTTCCTTTTAGGGCTGAAGAGCCTTTAGCTGAAAATGCTGATGCGCTGCAGTTATTTAGGGAGAAAGAGTGAGAGAAAGCATTTGGCTGTGAAGTTCTAAGTGGTTTAACGGAGATGAGGGGCGAGTCAAGGACTTAATCGGATCAGGGGAGAGGAAGCCGAGGCGTGGAAAGCAGCCTCTAGAAGAAGCGCTTTCTCTGGAGTAGGAAGTGTTTTATTATGGAGTGGTGGGGTGGGGGTAGCGGTGGTGTTTTTGGTGATGGTGGGCGGGCAATAGGGAGAAGGACTCATCCCGCTTATTGTTCCAGGTTTCTGATGGAGCGTGGCAGCTGAGCCAGCTTTGCTTTATGTGTAATTTCACTGAAGCGAGACAGCAGGTTAGATTTTGCTTCAGTCTGCTAAATTGCTGTAACACTGAAGGTGATTGGTGGAGCTGTGTGTCAGTCATATAAACAGGAACTTGATACAGAGGAGGGCAGATTAATAACTTCTGCTAAGGCTTTATTTCTGTGTTCTTCTTTACCCAAAGAAAACAAACCCTCACAAAACTGTCTATCATTGTGTATATACTGTATATAGTATAGTATGTTCTCAACAGTAACATTGAAACTCGCTTTATTTCACCTCTAGTTTGTCTAAAACAGGCTTGTTTCAGTGTCACAGTTTCACAGTGGATGGCTGGATGCTTATCTGCCTTGACCTGTATGTATGAGTGCAAACCAAAAAAACACAGGGACAAAACCACAAACACTGGTTTCTGACAATGCCGTCGGAAAACAGAGAGAAGAAGAGGTCTGAACAAGTCTGAATAAAAACACAAATAGTAAAATATTAATGCTTTTAGGTGTGATTAGTTTTTATAAGTGACTTTCATGTGGTGTTACATGTTAGATACGATGTCCATTAATATAAATATATTATGCTGTAAATCTGCCTGAATAGGGAAAGATTTACTTCTCACTAGGATAGCACTGTCTAGGCTAATTTAATAACAGACTGAAAATTGTATGTGTGTGTGTGTGTGTGTGTGTGTGTGTGTGTGTGTGTGTGTGTGTGTGTGTGTGTGTGTGTGTGTGTGTGTTTAAAAAGTTGAACAAGGACCTAAGTGTTATATTTAGAGTTAATGCTCTCAAATAACTAATGGACTTCAGGCACAGACATGAGTGACATTCTGTCTGTTAGCTCTGTCTGTGTCACGTGTTTATCTAACTTCTTTTATCTAACTATTAAGACTCCTTGCTTTCTTTCATCCCTCCATCCATCAATCCATCCATGTGTATTATTGTTTAGATTACATATACAGATTATATTAGATATTATTTGGTTGTGTTTCTGTATTTTACACATACAGGCCTCTACGTTAATTCAGTGTGGACACAAAAAAGTCATATTAAAATGTATTTAGTCCATTACCATCATCCGTTTTATCTCCTGCTGCTTCTCCCTGGGGATCCTAAATCACACTACAGCAACCTCTGTCTCTGCACTGGGGACTCGGACACTTTATCTGTGTCATCCGCTAGTGCTGTAAACGTGTTCTAATGCTAGCGCCCCTGCTACTACTAGCATGTTCCTAATGTCTATACCAATCCATGCCATTGCTGCCAATATACTGTCTGTCTGTCTGTCTGTCTGTCTGTCTGTCTGTCTGTCTGTCTGTCTGTCTGTGTATGTCCTTGCAGTTTCTAGGAACAACCACAAGCTAAATGGTGAGAGAATAAGGGATTTTATTGGGGGGAAAAATAAAGATATTCGCAAAACGATCTTTTCTTTTTGTTTGCATTTGGTTTGTTATGAACACATTGACGTTTACAAATATTAATGATACCGAAGCTGTGCAGAATCCTACATTATGTTTCCACTGTAAAAATTGCAAACCGTATCCATCCTGGTCTTTGGTGGACTATCCACTTCATGTGATGCCTGAAGAAGCGAGTCACATGAACACACACCTCCTGCTGATTTCTCATTTATACTCATCTTCTCCTTTTATCCTGTGTGCTGTGTGCATTAATTCACCACTAGTGCTGAAGGCTGTAGAGATCTACTAGTGCTTTACTTCTTTCTGTCTCTGTGAACACACACACACACTCTCACACACTCTCACACACACTCACACACACACACACACACACACACACACACACACACACACACACACACACACACACACACACACACACACACACACACACACACACATTCACACACCCACTCACTCACACTTATCTGTCATGAGCATGGCCTTACTGTTGCCTTACCCAGTTGAGCTGATTACACACAAAAGCCACAAGTTTCTCTGCCTCTTGCATTATCTATTATTTCAGCGGCTGCTAGTGTGTACAAACACACACACACACACACACACACACACACACACACACACACACACACACACACACACACACACACACAACCATAAAAACAGCTGCAGTGGCTCATATCTCACTGTTAAACAGATTAGCAGCTACGAGGAGATTTATGATGGCAGCATGATTACAGCATGACTCCCAGGTTCATAGCTCATAGCTGTAATACAGTCAAACAGCTCCCCCTGCAGGACTCTGAGATTATAGAGAGCCCTTAATCTCATTATTTTCTACTTCAAATCATTGAAGTCTATTGATCACAGGCCACCAGCTTAGTGAGAGTATCTTTCCCTTTATCCTACTATGTTTCTCTCCTTCGCCTCAGCGACACAGCGCTGAACTGCACACACTGACACACACACACACACACTCTGACACACCCCCATTGACCCTGATGCGCTTACTGATGATCTCGCTAATGCACTTTGCACTACAGGACTCTCTAGTATTCAGCTGTAGAAGGGGAAGAGGAGTGATTTATATTCCCACTATCTGGTGCCTCTTTGAAGCCTGGGGATGTTCTCAAACCTTCTCAAGCCTGAGGATGTTTTCTTTCACTCTCTCTCTTGTCTTCCCCATCTTGTCATCCCCATGAGCTTTTCCTTGCCTCCGTCTCCTCGGGCTTGCTCTTTAGGGATGAATCTAAATCTCTGTCTCTATCCGGCAATCTATAAAGCTGCTTTGTGATAATGTACACTGTTAAAATCACTCTGTAAAGTGAATTAAATTAATTGAATTGAACAAAAGCTCCCGAATCTATAAAAGATCATTTATAGATCAGGCAGTGAGTTAGATTTGCTGAGTCACCGGAGTCATTTAAACAGTGTATTCAGTCTGGACTCATACATCGAACTTAACTGAAGCAGCTCTCTCACACTGTGCAGGTTACAGGCTTGTCAGATATAAATGAGAGTTTTAATTATTTTTTATTTTTTATTTTTGCATCAAAGACAAGGCAGTGCACCTTTGTGGTGAATATAGCTATATAATATAATATAATATAATATAATATAATATAATAAAAGAAGAAGAAATTGCATCCAATAATCCACAACCAAAATAATCCATCTTCATTAATGTAATAATATGAGCAAGCAACCCATTGTTAAAATGACATTATATATAAATATATATATATATATATATATATAATATAACTATATACTTATACTTATACTATAACTAATAATGAGCCTTTATATCACTTTTTGTTAGCTGAAATATATGACTGCAAAGAGCATGTTCTTTAATACAAACAGCGGCATGTTATTGGCTGGTCTGTGTAACGCAGTCTGATGTTATTCTCTTTCTATTATGTCTTTCCTTGTGGGTTTACATGTGAGGTGCAGGAGCATCATAATGAAGTTTATTAACCTTTAATAAATGCTCACTTTAAACCCAACACACAGATCCAATAAGCTTATCTTGTCAAGCTGAAACACTTTATTTACTACTGATTATACACTGAAGTTAGGTGAAGACGATTCACCTGATAAATTGAATTCCTCATAATGACAAAGCATGTACACGGAGCTAAATGCTTCATGTTTGTGAATCCTAGCGGTGTGTAATGAGTCTGGTAATGAATAAAGACCTTCATTTTGAGAAAGTAGCTGCTTTAGTTCTTCTACACATCTGCTTGTCTACTACTAAACCCACCAACCACTTCAGATGAAAGGAGATGGAACTTTTATTAACCCCCTGTCTGGGAAATTCAAGTTGACATCGCAGCCCAAATAAGAGGAGAAAAAACCTCTACATCACAAATAGACTACAATAACGAAAAAATAGTAATAGTAATAGAAACGAGTGAATCAAATCAGTCTGTGTGTATATAGATATGTTAAACAAAGCCTGATTTACAGAGAGCTATGATCTGAGTGCAGGACTGATGAGTGTGTGTGTGTGTGTGTGTGTGCGTGTGCGTGTGCGTGTGCGTGTGCGCGTGCACGCGTGTGTGTGTGTTTGTGTGTGTGTGTGTGTGTGTGTGTGTGTGTGTGTGTGTGTGTGTGTGTGTATGTGGGGTAGTCCAACCAAAACAGATTTGAGAGCATGATAAAGAAATAAGCCTCGCTGTGCTCACGTCTAAGGTCAGTCACGAAATAACGTAGTAACAGCACAAGAGTTTCCAGAAACGTTTGATGTTTGTGTGCTATGATGTTTGACGCAGATCTACACTGATTAGGGATAACATTATGGCCACATTACAAAGAAGGTAAGCCAGCCGAGGCAGTGTGATGCATTGGGGAATATTCTGCTGGGAATCCTTGGGTCCTGCCATCCATGTGGATGTTACTTTAACGTGTACCACCTACCTAAGCATTCTCTGGAGGCTGTGGCCTCTTTCAGCAGGATAACACACCCTTACAGAATGGTTCAGTAGTGGTTTGAGGAGCACAAGCATGAGTCTGAGGTGTTGACTTGGCCTTCAAATTCCCCAGATCTCTATCCAATCGAATATCTGTAGGATGTGCTGAACACACAAGTCCGATCCATGGAGGCCCACTTCGCAACTTACAGGACTTAAAGGATCTGCTGCTAACATCTCGGTGCCAGATACCACAGCACACCTTCAGGGGTCAGGTTGAGTCAGTGCCTCGATGGGTCAGTGCTGTTATGGCAGCAAAAGGAGGACTAACATATTAGGATGGTGGTCATTATGTTATGCCTGATCGGTGTAACTCCATAGTTATCTGGCTACAATAACAGAAGCTCAGGTGAGCTCAGATTTCCTCATGATGTTCAGTCACATCCCACAGACTCAGAGAGCACGTTCAGCTCGGTGGTTGACTTACACACCTTCTTTCATGTATTAAAATCTGCCATTCATGAAAATTGTGCCATCAGAAATACATACAGAATTTTGGAAAAAAAGTGTTTCAGCCAGCAGCTTATTTAGTTTCCATAAACTACATCCTGTGTATCCTGGATGATTTCCTGCCTCGGAAAGCAGCAAGGTTTCCATGGCAACCAGCTTCTCTTAACCAAATATACAGTACAGGGAGCTCGGGAAATTTTCCTTTGGGCTGAGACTGCTGTGTGCTTTATTTCCCCCTATTGGTGGAGGATGAGAGTTACACCAGGGGGAGCCTCGGGTGTCAGAGCTCAAAGCGGGAATCATCCTGGATCGCGTCAAATAGGGAGATGATGAGGTGAGGTAAAGCCCCATGCCCTGTTCTCAGTGCTGTAAAACTCAGATCAGGCACGAGTCATTGAGAAAGAGAGTCAGGAGGAGATTGTGAATGATTTCTGCAGGATTTCTAGAATGAAGGGGAAAAAGTCAGAGAGAGAGAGAGAGAGAGAGAGAGAGAGAGAGAGAGAGAGAGAGAGAGAGAGATTCAGTAGATTTGTGTGTTCAGTGTTAACTAGAATTTCTATTGCATATAGTTTTTTTTTCCTGCATTACACCTTCTCATCTATACAGTAGCTTACAGTTTTGCTGATATTTATAGAGAAAATGAAATATTTGCTGTATGTGTGTTATGAAGTTATACAAATTATCCTCAGTACCCTTAATGTATATGGTGTATGTATAATGTTTTATAAGAAACTAAAACATTTTGGGACGTGATGTTATAGGAAATCAGTCATGAACTCAGTAAAGAGTTGTAGGATGAGCACAGGACACTGTTTATGATTACAGCAGCAGCTCTTAGAATATGTGTAACACTCCAGGTGAGATTATTCACCGAAGCAAGAGGTAGACTTGGGTGTAGACCCCAATCATTGGGGTTTCCATGTGGGATCATAAAGAAAGTGAAGTGCAGAAGCTCCACACAGAAATTAAGAACCTTAAAACCAAACAATTCTCAATTGCTTTTTATTTTTGAACCCATAAATACTCACACATAGCACGCAGATCCAGAGGTCAGCCTGCTGGTTGCTTTAGTCTTGGCTGCTGTCCTGAAAAGTAAATAGCAATGAGAGCAAAGCTGTGACCATATCCAAATCAGTTTCCCACACTCGCTTGCTCCCTCCTGTTCGGAGTATGAGAGGAGCCCGGCTTCGTCTAAGCAGTCAATGTGCCAATCTGTTCCACAGCCGCAGTGCCTGCAGCACTAAGAGCTGCTGCTTGAACGTCCATCTCAGTGGGCAACTCAGGCAGCTGGAAAAGCTTTGACTGGTGCTGGAGCTGATAACATGCACAGCCTGTAGTCTAAGAGAAAAAGTCTAGCCATACTGGTCAGTAGTATTGATATTGAAAATATACTGTACGTGAATGCTCTAGGTCTGTAGATTTCTCCTGAGGAAGGAAGAGGAAAATGTCCTCTGTTGCCTTCTTTACTCAGCCAGTTCAGTTTGAGAGATTTCTTATTTCTCAGGATGCGAGTATGATGATGCACAGTCTACTAGTCGTCTAAAGAGCTGGAACAGATATATAACATCATCAGAAAGTGATTGCAACTCTCTCTTTTCTTCATGCCCGCTCATTTCCACCAAGACTTTTTCATTTGTTATTTAAAGTCGAGACCTTGCCAGACGTCAGCCTACTTAATGCGTCTGCACAGAGCCCTGAAACAGGGTCTGCATTAACACAAGCTAATTAGAGTTTTTTCAAAGAGCTTTTTCTCTAAATGCCATTAAGCACATCCTCATTTGCATTTTGTCGTGGAAAAACACTGACCAGCGCAGCGATCTTCACAGTCCTCCCTATTTAGTTAAGAATCAATACGCAGCTTACCTGCAAACCAGTGCTACAAGATCATGCTGAGTTCCTACTGCATCTTCACTCAGCTTGTGAATCAGGCAGTGGAACTCCTTCACCAATCGGGAGGTTTCTCAAGGGAAGCAAACCGATAACCCACCTGAAAATCTGCTTCTATCTCAAATACGTATATCTGTAGCATGTCATGGCACTGAGAAGAAAGGAGAAAAAGCATAGCTATACAGGAAAAATAAAGATCCTACTTTATTTCTCTACTAATTACACAAACAAGAAGCCATATCTGGTTTTTTTTGTTTATCCAGCAACTGTAGATGAATGAGAATTTAGATACTGTTTACATGCAACCGTGTAATCCGTTAGTAATCTTATAGAAAAGCCTTGTCTAAAAACCTCGCTTGAGTCGACTGTTTGATCCGATTCAGTTGTAATAAGATTGAAAAGAGTCTGAAATAATCCTGTAATTAGAAAGAAATATGTCAATAATATTGATCATGTAAACACTTGATTTTACCTCCAGTCTATTCTATTCTGTAATGCTGGGTGCTTTATGAACTTGATTAGTTAAAAATCCCTACAACTGTGTGTAATTGATCCTGGACTCCACCAGGGGTCGCTGTCACTCCAGCGAAAACCAGCACTGTTTCAGCCTTACCCACGCTGGACAGCTCCGCTTTCCATGTCTGCTACAATTCTGTACCTCAGTCAGTTTGACCCCGAGCAAGTCACAGAGGACACGGAATCAAATATTCAGTTAGACTTTGATTTGGAATTCAGTCGTTTATGAACCTGCCTGAAACAATACGTCAATAAGATTGATCTGAATTGAAGCCAAAACAATAAGAGAGAGGTTTCAGGATGCTGTGTGTTTCAGGATGCTGTGTGTTTCAGGATGCTGTGTGTTTCAGGATGCTGTGTGTTTCAGGAAGGCATGGCTGCTCTCGATGCCGTCATGATAAAAAAGAACTGGTCGATCCTGATCTCTGAGTTTTCTGTATGTTAGAAACATAGATGTGACGAACAGACGTGAAGTATTGAGGAAATATATATTTACCATCTGTCCATCCGCAGGCTGCATAAATGCTCACAGCGGTTAATGACCCCTCTCCCCCACCACCACCACCACCACCAGCAGCCCACAGCATGCTTAACAGTTTCCTGAACCTCTCTGTCATGTTGATGTGACAGCAGAGCGATGCATCTTTCTGCTCCCAATAACAGGCTTAATTGCATGTGGGCATGTTACACCGCACACACACACACACACACACACACACACACACACACACGCTCAGCATTTCCTGGTGCTAGATAGCTTGTGTTATTAGTGGAATGGGGAGAAGGCCACCTGCTGGGTTAAGTGCCCTTTCAGCACATGCAGCACAGGAAGTGATTTCTTCCAGGAGGGTTCTCTGTTTTCATCCTCGCTGATGTTTTTCTGTTCAGAATTGTTTTAAACATATATCGTGCTTCTCCTTCAAAGAACTGCAGAGAACAATAGTGTGAGATCTTATTGTAGATTTGTTTTATGTGTCATTTTCACTTGTTTGAACAAAACAGCAATTAGACACGAGTTTGCGAGGGAAAAATACCATCAAATTGATTTGTTTTGCTTGTTCAGCTTTGTTGAGTTGAATCTGTGTTTATTTTTTTTCCTTTACTGCTAGGACATTTTGTTGAGTTAGGATTAATAAATAGTGTAACATGAACACGTTACATATAAAATGGAAAGCTGTGGCGTTTTATTTTTCAGTCTGATTGACAACCTGATGTATACAATGTTCCAGGAAGTAAAATGTGGAGTGATTATTTTTTTGATGGATGCAATATGATTAGTATTTTTCCACTCTGCCTTTTTTGAGTCATGTGAGTCAGAGCTGCTGTGATTTCTGCACTGTGGCTTAGTGCCTGAGCCCCATTAACATGAATGTCACTCTCATCCCCTCCTAATGCACTAAAGTCTTTCCCCAGGGCACCGGTCCATATCCTCATACTGTGTGTTGAGCAGAGCTGAGCTTCACATGGCACTGTGAAAGGCTTCCAAGAACAACAACTAACTTTACACTGCTGAGATGCACATCTGCATTCATTTCCTTTAATACAGGATCAACCCCCTCTTCTCTCTCTCTCTCTCTCTCTTACCCCCCTCTTCTCTCTCTCTTCTCTCAATCTCTCATCTCTCTCTCTCTCTCTCTCTCTCATGGGTGTTTTGACCCCTCGGCTTTGTGATAAATAAATTCATGAGCTTTAGTCTTGTAAGCCAATAGAAACCCAGATGACAGAAAAGCGGTCTCTTCGGTCTGCCAAATAAATGGTTGAAAAAGAATTGCTTATCATCCTACTTATTAATGCTCTCTTTTCATTTGCTGCTCTCTTACCGTCACATCTCTTGATATGCTCTAGTGTGTTTGTGGTAAATTTCTGTTGATAATATGTTTTTCTCTCTCTGCCTGCCAGGATTTTTATTTTTTAGCAACGCAGGCAGCTGACTTGTTATTAGACACATGGCCGCTTCCCAAACTGCAAGTGACATTGTAAAAATGAGTCTGTTATTATTATTTTCTATTTTTGTCAACACCCTCTAGCCCTGTGCTTTGTGCACTGATGAGATCACAAATTATTTTGCGTGCATGGCTAACAACCCTGAGTCCCAGTGGGGAAGAGCGGAGGAAAGCCACGCGTTAAGCTCATCGATCCTGTACCGTGTCCTGGAATCGTAACAATTCCCAAGACTTTAATTATAAGCACAGGTTAGGGGTTTAACACATTAGCATTTACCATATGACTTTATTTCAAATTAAATTCAAATCCATTGCAAACTAATTCCCTTTATTTATTAATGAGAATAGGTTTAGAAATAGGTTTGTGGCCCTGAACAAACTGGAAAAGCCATGACAATACACTGCCCTTAATACTGAGGCTTATGTCCTACACACACACATACACACACACACACACACACACACACACACACACACACACACACACACACACACACATAACATAATGCCAATGTTTATCTGTGTAAGGCGATCAGGTGTATTGTCCCCGGCCTACATCCTCTCTTTATCAGACTCAAATGTTTAAACTAATCTTGCATTGAAAAGCAGGATTATTATTTTTTTTTAATGCTCAGTTCATTCGGATGTCGGATTCCCGTTATACGGATCGGATCAGAATCGTCTATCCGTCTATGTGTTACATCGGTACATTTGCATTTCTCATTTGAAATAAACTCTAACATGTCTGTAAAGAATTACATTGGCACATGAGCTCACTTTGTGATGTCACTATTGGTTGTAGCCTATCGCGGGTAAATATGCAAATTATCAGAGGATGACATGGTAGCCAAAAAAGCTTTAGTTTACTAATATTATAGTTTAGTTTAATAATATTATCATAATCTGGATTAATAACAATAACCTGTCAGGTGAGATGAAATAAACATATATAAATATAATTCTTTATTTGCCACAAAATTATGGGATCTTTAGGACGTTGAAGGATGTGTATAATATAAAATGACGTCCGCTACGTGTGCGTACCGAGCGTACTGAGACATTTTTTAAATCGTTTCTTTGCACAGAATACTGCCTGATGTGGAATTTTTGTATATTTGAATATGTAACATGCCTCAATGGCTTCCTGGCTCCATCTACAACAATCATTTTAACCTATTAAATAGGTTTGGCTACTGTAAATTACTGTCTGCAATGCTCTGCTGATGGGTGTGAAACCTGTAAATCCTAAATTAATGACTTTTGTAAGGGTAAAGATAGAGAAAGGTTTATTAATATTAGATCCTTTTGAAAGAACCATTTTTATAGCCCATATGAACATATGAAGCATCTTGAGGCATCCAGAGATCGTGCCAGCTCCAGTTGTGTTTAACTTCAAGGAGATTTTCAGACCTTCGGGTAGAAGAGACCAACTCTGTGAGCATCCTGAGGCATCTAGAGAGCTACCAACTTCAGTTGGATTCTGCTTCATGAAGTATTTGGACATTCGAAGAGAAGATGCCAACTCCATGTGGTGTTGGAGGACAACAACCTCCTCAGCAATACACTATTTCGAACTGTATATGACTACAGAAAGGACAGTATTCATAATAAAACTCTCTGGAGTTTCTAAACAGTTTATAACCACACCATCCAGTGTCTTCCTCTTCCATTTAAGTGAGTTTTTCCTAATCTTGAACATTTTGTATTGCTGCTTTGAGACAATATCCATTGATAAAAGCGCTATACAAATAAAATAAGAATTTGCATAAAAGAAAGAAATTGTTAAATATTGCTATTTATTCGGAAAATATGACTGATGATGCAAAAGATTTGTTTCTTATTTAAGGATAGTGGTCACGTGAAGTCATTAATGATCACAGTTGTTTGAATTCTTTTTCAAACCTAATGATAACTGAAATCATCTAAATGACCCTGATCAAAAGTTTCCATATCCTTGAATGTTTAGCCACATTATAAACACACTGGTGGACACACACAGGTTTAAATGGCTATTAAAGTGAAGTTTCCACACCTGTGAGTCGTAGTCAGTGAGTTTCTCCACTCATGAGGTGATGCACTGACTTGGCTGGATACTGCACCATGGGGAAGACAAAAGAACTGCCAATGGATCTGCGTGATAAGGTCGTTGAACTGAAGCGGTTCTTTTGATACTAAGCCACGGTCATGTAGAAAGAAAGATTTCACCCACTACTGCCAGAAGAATTGTTCGGGACGCAAAGAAACAAACAACTTTGGGAGAAATACAGGCTGCTCTGGAAAAAAGTGGTGGTGGTGTTTCAAGGAGAACAATAAAAATGAACTTGAACTCAAATGACCTGTATGGTTGAGCTATCAGGAGAAAGTCGTTACTGCCCCCATGCCACAAAAAGCCCTACCTTCAGTACACAGACAGCACCTTGACAAGCCTCACAGCTTCTGGAGCTCATTTGGAGTGACCAAAATTAAACTTTAGTTACAACCATAAACTCTATGTTTGGAGAGGAGTCAACAAGGCCTACGGTGAAATGTACATGATCCACACAATTTGCATTCTACAGCACAAAAGATGCACATAGGATGATCTCAGATGTTCTAACATGACAATGGTCCAAAGCACAAGACAAAGTTAACTCTCCAATGGCCACAGCAGAAAAAGCTGAAGGTTCTGGAGGCCATCACAGTCTCCTGACCTCAGTATCATTGTGCCACTTTGGGTAGATCTCAAACATGCAATCGGTGCAAGACAACCAAAATATTTACAGGAACTGGAGGCATTTTGCCTAAAAGAATGTGCAGCTTTACCATCTGAGAGAATTATAAGCACCTCATGCACAATTTTCCCAAAAGACTGCGTGCCATCATTGATGCTAAAGGGGCAATACACCATATTAAGAAATTGCAAATTGTCCCAAGGTATGCAAACTTTTGAGCACAATGTTTGTATGTGTGTGTATGTATCTCTGGTAAACGTACCATTGACCGGAAAAGAAAGATCTGTGTTGCTGTTGGGACTTTCATCAGTGAAGATGAAGTCAGGTTTACTAATATACCAATTAGAATTAACCATCTGTTTACGTTGCCGAATTAACCATCTGTTTACACGAACAGAAGGGCATCTCCCAGCTTATATATCGTAATGATGAGTTGTTCTACGTTTTTTTTTTTTTATTTAACGGTGGTGAGAATTAGCTGCAGTATCATTGTGATCATCGTGATCTACGCAAATTACATAGAAATATTAGGTTTTTCAACCAAATGTGATTTCATTATTTACACTAAGTTAAATTACCGGGTTGAATAATGTCGAGTGAGGGTTCACATAGTATTAACGTAAACCACTTACACACTGAGACTTCATGAGGATGTTGGCCCTAATGCGAACTACTTTATAACTTTAATATTAAAGTTAACCAAATAAAACGTATGGTACAGTAATGTGGACATTGCAAAGCACCAATTCTCTGCTCAGGAGTGAGCTCGGTGTCGAATTTTATTCAGGGATTTGAAAATACACACTTAAGTCGTATCGGAATTGTGAAACGAATCGTGTTAATGTTACACAATTCAAATACCTGGAATTGATGTAAACATTTGAATTAATTAAGTTCAATGAGCACTGAAAAGACTACAGTCAGGACTACAGTTTCTTATGGTTTGCAAAGCTAAATGCATTATGCATACTACTACATGCGTTTTTTTTCTATCATTCAGTAGTTATGTTGCCATGGAGACGCTGCTGTCAATCATTGTGGTCTGACACTCCTGCACAGTTGTGATCAAACAAGAAAGGCTGTATTTGTGAGCATGGACTATACCACATGGCTCCTTTAACAACAAACTGTACGTTTCCTTATCGCTAGTGAGAAGCCCTTATCTTTTCTACCTTTAATATATGTCATTCCCCTGGAAATGGATATGTTGTACCTTTCAAAAAGATTTAAGGTGCATCATTTGACCTTTTATATTTAAAGTTTAAATTCATCCGGCTAGGTTAAAGATACATGTATAGAAGTACAAAAGAAGGCAGATTAAATGATCAGACGTTTTATCCAGTGTTATTGGTGGAAGTTTGAGAGCAAGCCAACACAATGCTTATCATGTATCTCAGAAATGCCTTTAAGAAGGTGATATGATGTGCATCACCCCTACATTTTGGTGCGTTTTTTTCTTGAGACTGTCTGGTAGAATTGGGTGAGTTTCTAAATGATGGGGAAACCTAAGCAGTAATTAAATTTGACTTGATTCTATTTCTCCAGGGAAGGAAATTGGGCACCACTTGAATGAATGATTAGCAGTCATGCACTGCAGAAAGAGCTGATTTACAGGCAGAGATATAGAGCTGTTTAATTATTATTTATTTGTTTGTTTGTTTGTTTGTTTATTTATTCATTTATTTATTTTTATTATTATTTGTTTGTGTATTTATTAATAATTGTTTTCACTGATATCACATGATTCCTCCGCATAACATTTGATCATATTACTATAAAAACACTATATTTTAACTATAAGAATATGAAATAAATGCAGCAAAGTGATATGATGTGATAAATGGAATGGCAAAAAGTAGTAGTAGTAATAATAATGACAATAATAATAATAATAATAATAACGTTAAGGATTTATATTCTATGTGTATGATATTCGGTGTCATTTGCCTCGTGACCGCGCTGTAGTGGACCGGATGCTTATCACGCGCGCGACTTTCGGACGCTCGGAGCGACTGTACAGCAGCTTGTCCGCGCGCGCGCTCGTCTGCTTTGGCTCCATTTTTGGCGCGCGCCCGTGAGCTTTTCCTCGAGCCCGGTGTCTTTTTTATCTCGGATGCGAAGGTCGGAAGTTGGAGCAGTCGGAGTTGGGCTTTGTTTTTCGTCCGGTCTTTTGGGACGCGGCTCTGGATGCGAGGCGAAGGAAAGCGGATGTCCGCATGCGGCGTGCAGCAGCGCTTTGACCGGGGAATATAAGCGCGCGCTGGAGCGAGCATGATCGCCGTCTCGTTTAAATGCCGATGCCAGATTTTGCGTAGAGTGAACAAAGGTAAGCGCGTCTTTTGTCCTATATATTAGACTCAAACACCCACCTGACATCCTTCCTCTTCCTCTTCCTCGTTTAATCCATCTCTGCTGATTTCTACACCGGACATTGTGCAGATGTTGAATCTATTAAAGGTGCCGAAACGATTAGCTCTTAAACCGCATGCCTGTTTTTTTTTTCTTTCTTTTTTTTAATTCATTTAGCATTCAGTGTCATCAGCTGCATGAATATATGAATATGCATGAAGGATTAATAGCAGAAAGGATCTTGTTTAGTCTCTATGGTGTTCAGCATCCTTAAAGTCCCAGTTATCTGTAGCTCAAACCTCTCATGGTTACTACGCCTGTCTGGAAGAAATGGCACTAAAACCACTTCTGAGAATCACTGTATGATGAAGGTCCTTGCCAGCACGAGCGTTACGTTGTGTACCATTGATGTGTGTTGAGTTTCTCAGCTGCGTGTTGTCCGGGAGAATGTGAGCGACGTTCCTCCTTACATCCCTCTGCTAAGAGGAGCTTGCCCAACTTGGCTTTTCCTGTAAGCTGTAGAATGGAGGATAAGTCATGAATAGTGCAAGTTCTCTCCACCCGTGGGAAAGCTCTTGACCCTGTTATCGTTAGTAAACAGCCAGCTGTGCTGTGGCTGGAATTCAACAAAGGCTTTTTTTTAGGTTGAAATGGAAAAAAACAAATAAATGCATTCTGTTTTATAGGAAGCTGAACTGAAATGATTCTCAGTAATACATGTTTTAACTGCCGTGTGGCCTGTAGTGCTATTTATTCCTCATCTCTGTGGATCTTTCCTGCTTTTGGCTACGTGATTAAAATATAGTCATGTGTATGGTGAAGGTTTATGTTGGTTTCTTTGAATCAGTGAGTCACATTACACCAGATGGGAAAGAACGTCATTAAATCCAAATTCAGCAGTAACAAAACTGACGGATGTTTGGTAGAGATGCAAGTATTTTGCATAGTATTGAATTTGTGTGAGCTTCATATTATAAATAGATCGCACAATTCCGGTCAAACTACAGATATCAGTGCTGCTGCTAAGACGCTGTGTTTCTTTGGTTATGTACTGACAGCGTGAGATGTAAGGTTTGAGTACATGTTGCTGCTTTCTGCTATTTACGGGAGATTTTTTCTCCCCGCGAGGCGGATCGGACGTACGCCATAGAACGTGTTATTCTGCTAACATTTATTTTGCTATGTTTTGCCAGCTTTACTTCTCACTGTTTCACATTAGTGAGCATTCACTCAGAAAATAGAAATTGGAGTTAGTGTTTGGTGACTTGATGACGTTCACAAAAGCTCGTGTATCTTCAGCTTGGTCTGATCTATCTCCTGGTTCAGTTAAAGCTGAAGTGGTGATTCTGGGATTTGTTTTTGGGGTGTGTGTGTGTTTTTTTTTTTCTTAAGTGGCATATCAACACATGTTCTCTTACCTCAGCAGGTTTGGTCAGGGTGCTTTGTATGGAAATGAGAGCAATGGGATGTAGCCTCCTTCTCTTCCCGTGGTTTGTGCCTTTGTGCTTTGGGTTGGAGGTTCCTGCTTCATCTTATACATTCCAAGCAGCCTTCCCATTCTGTAGTGCTAACATGTTTGAGTGTGTGTGTGTGTGTGTGTGTGTGTGTGAGTGTTTCAGTATGTATGCATATGTTTGCGACTGTGTGAGTAAGTAATTGTGTATTCGGGTCTGTTTTTAACTCCCATTTGTATGTATGGGAGATAGAGGAGATGTGATTATGTTTACTCTCCATGTCTCCCAGGATCCAGGCTGCTGATTTTAGTAGAGCAGAGCATGCATACCTGCTGTAATAATTGGTATGCTAATAGCTCTGCCATACTGATAAAGCACCTGCCGTTTCCATTGGTAAAGCAGTCGTGCTCCAGCGTGACCCTTCAACAACCACTGCACTCTAGAAATCTAGTTTAGAGCAAATAACATCTTTATGCATCAACAGCTGCAGCTATAACTTTACTCCAGACAGGACAACATGACCTTTGTTAGTTCATTTACTTTTTGTTTTCATCTACTTTTTTTTTATTTGAGTATGCAATTAAAATTTAATGTATATTAAATAATGAGCCTGTCCTTTTAATTAATTCAAAGTGTATATGTGAGCGGTTTTGGGAATTGTGGGAAACAGCCAAGTATAATTAAAAAAAAAATTAGCTTTAGACCAAGTCTGTTGTTTGCCAATTATATTATCCACTATACACATTGTCCATTTTATTAGGAACACCATTAGACCTACCATTTCTGCAGTTCAATCAGCCAATGCGTAAAATCATACAGATGGTGTACAGGTCAAGAGCTTCAGGTAAAGTTTAAATCAAACATCAAAATGGGGGGAAATGTGATGTCTGTGACTTTAATCGTGGAATGTTTTCCATACAAAGAACTGCTTTAGGTTTTAAATGAGGTTCCTGTTTGCATTTCGTGAGTAACTTTATCCTCAGGTTATTAGGCAGAGCCTGATGTGGATGATGCTGAAATCAAAGTGAGAACTTCTTTCCCATTACAAACTCTATAATCATTTGAATCAATTTAGATGTCATGTTTTTTCCATGAGAGATTTTGTATCTTTTCACTTTTGGAGTTTTAAAATGTTACCCGAGTTACAGGCAAATTGTGCATGTCTTTAAATTCAGGAAGACTGCAGATTTCATATGTCTAAATGTCCAGAATTGACCGTGTGAACGGATTTCACACACTTTTTTTTAAAGTTGCCGTAAAATTGAATCTTTCCCATTTGCAAATTTATCTAAGCACAGTTTAACAAGTAATCATATTCTACGTTTTTTCTGCTTTAATGTAGTTTTCCCTCCGCTGTTCTGTTGCATTGAGCATAAAATGTTAAAAGCTGCGCCATCAGGTTGTTGCTTCGGGACTTTAATTTCCACAGTTATGGCATTATTTCAGATAATTCGCCCTCTTCGCCTCCGTGGTTGATGATGTTTAGACTCACTAATAGCTTAACAAAGGCTGTGTCAGTACCTAATAATCACAATGAGTCAATGATTGAACTGTCCTCCCAAAAGAAATAGGGAAAATAGAGACATAAATGCAAAGAAACAAATCTAGAAACACTAGGAAATCACCAAACACCAGATGGCTTGTTCCTTTCAGCTCATAAGCTTTGTAGCTCTCTAGGCTTATCAACAGCAGCATCAGTCACATCCATCAAGTGAACAAAACACCATTTTGTGCTGCTGTTGATTCATGCAGAAGGTCAGACAAGTCCTGTGGGTGTGAGCTGACCCTCTGAGATCAGTGCCTGTGGCATTGCAGGCTGAATGAAACAGGCAGGGATTTGGTTGTAGGGTTACTGTCGGTGTCTGGTCTAACTCTCTCATCTTCTCTCCACTGATGATTGGACACCATTGGGTTTGCCAGGTCCTTGTTTACTTCCCTGTATGTCCCGTCTGCCTCATAGCTTTGTGTAGCCCTGCCAGAAGATGTAGGATGAGATGGGGAGTCTGAGCAGGCAACAGATGCATCACAATAAGTGTTGTTCATGCATTAAAGTTTGAATTATTATTTCATTATTATTTAATTATTAGTGTATTAGTACACTAATAGTGTAGCCATTGTGTAACACATCAGCAGTGCAATTGCAGCATTTCGTGATGTAAACTTCTCAGGATGTCAAGTAACTAAAGTGCTACAGGATATGAAGAAAAACATAAATAAAAGAGTTAGGATGGATTCAGTACATTGTTAGAACATTGTGATTTGTTGCGATTTTAAATGAATGTTGAACCGATTATGTATAAAATGGAGAAGTGGGGTTTGTGGCACTACACTACTATTTTATGAAATCTTGTGGAAAAGCTGTATTATCCAACCGTCGTCTGTCGTGTGAGAAAATAGCACACGGGTAACAGGCAAGAGTAAAATGGTTCACAATTTATTTGTGCTGCTGCGCAACAGGACCCAATGCTCCTCGTGAGACATGAGAGAGGAAGGGCCACAATCGCCCAAGCTGATTCTGAGCCTCGAGTCCAGCTCATTCTCACCCTCCAATATTTTACACAATTAATCTCTGGTAACAACAATTTCTAGTCACATACCCAGAAGGTCAGAACTTCACAAACACACTCCTTGTAAATTTTTCCACCCTAAGTCATGCTACTAAAACCTTTAATTAAGCTAAGTGTTGTAACTAGTAACTAGTTTCTCCCCCACACTGCAGATGACATGTTTAATATAAGTGTAATTCAGCTGAGGAGGAGGAGGGGAAATGTTTTCTTCTGTTTATGCTACCAATTAAAAACCTTGACAAGTTTTTTGCCCTTAAGGGATGTGTACTTGGTTATTGTACAGTAGGTTGGCTGTTTTAGATATTATATGTGGAAACCTAGCATACAAATGTGCAGAAACTTTAAGCAGTAGTTCTCTTGGATAACAGTCGTTTGCATCCTCCTACACAACAGAACATTGAGAGAACTCTGGACCTTCTCAGCTAGACAGATGCAGAAGTCTCAGACATTCTGACAGACGTCTTACCTCAGCATTTCTGTGCTGGCAAATTCTATGCATGCAGTGGTGCTAATAAGTTGGGTAAGTAGGTCAGTAAGGTCATTTATGTATGAAAAACACTCCTGAGGTTGAGTTCTTCATGTGGGTTTACTCAAAACCTTTTACTAAAGGTTTTACTGTCAGAGTAAGGTATATTGGTGTAAATAGCAGCTGTTCTGGATTGGTTTTAGCGTGATGATGATGGCTACCTATTGAGTGTATGGTTCCTCAGAAGTTATCAGGTTTCATCCTCATGCCTCCTAACAAGGAGGCATGAGGATGAAACCTGATACCTTCTGAGGAACCAGACACTCAAGAGGTAGCCATCATCATCTGGGCTTGTCTGTAGCTGTATACGATGAAGACAAACAGTGTTTAAAGGTTGTCGGGTAGTCATTCTTGGTGGAGGTCCACCAAGCTGGAGGTCCACCAAGCTGCCACTGTTGGGCCCTGAGCAAGGCCCTTAACCCTCAATTGCTCAGCTGTATAAAAAAAATGAGATAATGCAAGTCACACTGGATAAGAGTGTCTGCCAAATGCTGTAAATGTAAATGTCATTCATTACTGTGAATGAGTCCTAGGATGAGCATAGGATAGTCAGGACTACAGCAGCAGCACCCAAGTGAGAGTATGCACTAAGGTACAATCATTGATCGCCATAGCGGATCGTCTGGTCTGCATTTTTAAGTTGGCACAGGTTTTATAACGGATGTTCTTTCTGACGCAACCCTCTCATTTTATCTGGACTTGGTACCATCGCTGAGAGTTAATCCATCAGTGGTTGGGGTAGTTCCCTGCCTGTGAGCCTGAACCCGGGCTGCTGGACCACTGGGGGCCTTGGGCTTAAATTGATTTTGGTAAATACAATATTTTGGGTATTCTTGTGGGATTGTCCACAAAAGCACATGGTGAAACACTGTTTTGCAGAAGTTTACACTCATCACTTTCTTAAGACTCTATATATAGCTAATTATATTTACACTAATTATGCCAACGAGCTACAAAGTGATATTTTCACTCTACAAGAACACCCTAGACTCTAGTAAAAAGGTACGAGGTCCCACCCCAGAAAAGGTATGATTCCAATCGCTGCATGTTTTCATGTGACAACATTTGGACACAGTTGTTTTTATATTTCAGCAATTAACTAAAATGAAATAAAACTGGAGAATTTGGCCAGAAATGTTAGGAAATAAGTATTCTCATAACGCATCAGTTAGGATTTTATTTTCCCTCTTGACTGCATAAGCATAATGAAATTTGAATAATAATCAAACGGTGAAATTAGTTCTGAGACCTCTAGTATTTATTATTTCCCTAGACTGTTCCTCTTTAGTGTGTAAATTCCAGGGGACCTTTGAAAGGTTATTTTTTTATGGTTGTGCGGCTGGATCACAGATAAGCACACTTTGACCCATAGCACCACTCCAATATCACCTCGATTACAGTCTGAAATGTCAAAATTGGACTCTCAAGCTCACTTTCTCTACGGCATAATGGTGTGGAGACGGTGATAACCATGGCCTTTTCCAGTACATGTCTGGAATGACTTCTCTCACAGTGCCAATCGAGTCACCACCATTGTCGTGTCTAGTTTCAGCAGGTCTCTTCTGCACCATATCATCCTCTGAGCTAAGACCCAGTGGAAGGCATAGCTGCTTTCTTATACCTCATGTGGATTAAGAAAGCCTAGCCCTGCTCAGAGCTTCAACGTAAGACCCACTGTTTGGGAGCTTTAGCTGTTGGCCTGGATTAGAGACATCCAGCACATATATCATACATAGTTGAATGAAGGACCTAGTTAGAGTCTAGCTTAGTGCAGGCTCTTTATCTCAAACGCACACACATGTACATACGTACACATGGTCATCGTGCAGAACAGAGGTGTTTTTTTAGGCTCATTACATGCTAGATATGTGGTGTTTATTCCTCTCCATGCTAGATTAGCTCTTTGGTGAACTGTTTTTTTTTTTTTAAATCAAAACTTTTTTGAGCCTCTAATGGCTTTAGCATGACGCACGTCGACAGGCTTCGAATATTAATATCTTTTGATTTGCTTGCGTCACACGAACGTCACCTACGCATCATCTACTTCGGAAGCATCTTATTGGTCGGGCCACCTGCAGGGCAGAATCATTTAACGCCGCATGTCTATGTTGAAACCAAAGCAGGGAGTCATGGAAACAGAACTCGGCCAAGCTGTGAGCAAACCCAAACAGCCGTCTTTCACTCTGACTTCGTAGGCCGAGTGTCAGCGGATGGATAAAGCTCTCTTTTGGCAAGTGCTGGAATATAAACATTGGCAGCACTTGAAACATCAGATTACAGGCTGCTTGCATCCATACAAACACACATATGAATGACTGCAAACGTGAAAAGCAAGCCAAAAAAAACCCAACAACATTTTATTTATTTGTTTATTTATTTTTGAATGTAACAAATAGCTCAACACCACCCACTCTGCTTTGTGTTTATCAAGCTAAAAAAAACACCCATGCCCTCAGGCAGTTTTGGCAAACCGACATTTTTTTTGCGTGTGCGGGTTTTTTTGACCCACTAATCCCTCCATTTCCAGCGGCTATATGGGTTTTAGGTTCCCAGGAACTATTCTGATGCATTGCAGCCCCTTTGGGGATGGCAGCATCCTAGTGTGGCTGTCTCATGCAGCAGCGCCTGTTGGGTTTTACTGAACGAGGGGGGTGGATGTTTCCTGTCGTTTTCAATCCTCTGCGCTGGTTATCTTCTGGATTCTTTCAGAGGAGGAGGGGAGAACAAGTGGCAGCTGCCTCCACCCAAGCCGAGCTTCCATTTTACATCCTCTCTTTGATATTCTTTTTTTCCTTCATTTCCTCCAGTCAGCAAATACTGAAGTCATTTTGGGAAGTGACGCTAAATCTACAGCATGCCACTCTATGATAATATGCCATTAAGCTCAAACTCAGACAGGCAGCACTTTTGTACAGGCATTATGCCACCCATATTTTATCTCCCTGAGAACTTCAAAGAGCTTCCAGAAAAATTACGAGCATGTTTTATGCAATTTTTGATATTTTGCCAATTCTCTGTCTTCTTTTACACATTCCGCACGGTCGCAGTGTCGCCAGCTTTATTACATCAAGGTCAAAGAGTCAGACTGATTAGATTCGTCCAAATGGGGCTTCCTTGAATATCAAAGATGGCATGTCATTTGTGCTTCATTTTTATCTCATTGCATTGCTTTAGCCATTTCTTCCACTCAGTTACTCCTGGCTTTGGCTTTCTGGATCCATTTCTCACCCCGTCTCTGGTAGATCAGTTTAACTGACAGGCATATGACACAATTGAAAAAAAAAAAATGAAGGAAGGAAGCAGTGAGTCAGGAATTAGCCACTGAATTGGTTCCAGTCCCCCTCCCCTCACTTAGCATGGATAATTCTGTTGGGGAGAAACAGAAATGGTGTTTGAAGCAGCACAGCTGACCACTTCACAAGCTGCCCATGTAATTTACCCGTGTAAATGAAAGGTTTTCATCATCCGAATAATGAACCTATTTTTTTTTAATCCATCTCTCTGTGGGAAGTATGCTTTGTGGCCTAAAAAAATAAGCCTCCATTGTTCATCTTTGCTTCAGGACCATGTGGATTTATCAGCATGCTATAGTTAATTATTCGACTTCAAACGACTGGAAAATTGCACAGCAAGTTAGAGCTCTGGGTTCTCCACGAGGCCACCACTTTTCCATCTGTCTTCATGGGCTTTCATCTGGTTGTCCACTGGTCAAACTGTACAACCACCTGATCTCAATATGAGCTCAAACAGCTATTTGTGGCCAGTAGGGGTGAAGGCCAAGCCTGCCTCTAGCTCCCAAGAACAATTACTCCTTCAGATTAGCATAGAGTCGAACAAGCCTAGTGATCCATAAGGCATTGTTCAACTTGCAGTTTAACAGCAATCGAAACAGAAAAAAACTCAAGACTCAGGAAAAAATGTGACTTTTTTTTGAGGCACCTGATTTAAAACATCAGTAAAGCAACTACAGGAGGAAAAGCTATTGTTAATGGAAGTACCAGGACTTTTATGGCATGTATTTACTGCGTTTCACAATTGAATTAAAGTGTAGTCTTTGTGCTGCATTTTGGGTTTTAAGTGTTTCTAACGCTTCAAAACCCTTCCAAAAGGCTTGAACACTTGTACAGTACGCCTGCTCATTCGCCCGTCAGCGAATCGTGCGACAGCAGCACAATGCATAAAATCATGCAGATACAGGTCAAGAGCTTCAGCCTCGGCACAGTTTACCAAGAATCGTACAAAAAACTATTACAGACTGTTGTGTTGGAAAATCAGCAGTTTCTGAAATAACAACCATCCATTCCACAGTTACAGGTGGTTCAGCACAAGTCACAGAAATCACTTTTTCTTTATACTGATGTTTGATGTAAGCATCATTTGAAGCTCTTCAGCTATATCTGAATGATTTCATGACTTGATCCACATGATTGTGTGAAGAAATAACTGCATAAATGTATAGGTGGTTGTTAATAAACCGGACAGTAGAGTGTACATTCCAATAAACGGTGAATAAGTGCCTGAATATGACATAAGGACAAAAATCTATACACATAAACATAACCCAGACAGTTCTTGGTGGAAAGTAAGCTCATTCGTCCAGAATCACTTTGTTCTGGAAACGAAACTGTACCGAATTCAATAAGCTCTGAGTCAGCATCTGTCGGGTCAGCGTCAGGGCTACGCCGGGACATGGGGTTAGCACAGGGTTGGAAATTGTACAGCTGAGCCGTTTACTGATCTTCCAGGTGCTATCGCACCACCACCAACTCCACAAACTCAAGCAACTGATGCTTCTAATTCTAGGACAGAAATTCTCTGAGTGACCAGGTGCTGCCCACTTAACTCCGCTCGACCGCATGCTCCTGAGCAGCGACTAAGCAAGTCAGCTTCTGCATACTTGTTCATGCTGCTTATATGAAATGCAAACTCTAGAGCTGTTCTCTTGACTGTATGAACCCTTTTCTCTTCATGCTGCTATGATTCATAAGTGCTGGCAGAGATCCATGCTGCAGAGGATCAAGAGCGGTCAAGCTCTTAGCACATTTTTAAAGGATCTCATGTACTTCAATTTGCTTTTCATTGGAAGCCAGTATACTCAGTACTAGATATTTGCAGTACATTTTTGCCAACACTTGAGAACCGCATCTCAAGAAGCATTTGCTTTGGAAAGCCAGATAGCAGCAGGGAACAGCTTTGAATTTACCCATGTGCTAAATCCACTAAATCAACTTTCTAGATGTAACTAGAAACTAGATTGTGTGCAGGAGCCTTGCAGCTTCACATCAGAGTAACTGGGTGTGTTATCATGTAAAACGATGCCATAATCGTCTTTCATGCCATTTTCTGGCTGTAAAAATGCCAGTGAACATCAACACTCAGGAATGATAGATATACATTATGTGGCCAAGAGTTTTTGGAAACCTGACCATTAAATCCATTTGTATGTGTTGGATGTCTCACTCCATCATTTATTCCCCTTTGCTGCTGTATTAAGCGTTAATCCTCTGGGAAGGCTTTTCACTAGATGTTGGAGCATGACTGTGGGTTTTTTTTGCTTATTCAGCACTTTAGAGTGTCAGTGAAGTCAGGCACTGATGTCAGATGAGGAGGACTGAGATGCTGTTGGTTTTACAATACATTCATTTCTAAGAGCTTTTTCATCCACGTTCTTGGTTCCAGTCAAAGGGATATACAGTAGTACTGCTGTAACAGTCCAACCTCGTGGGATGGACTATGCTTCCAACAGTTGGGTGTGATGTTCAGCTGTCCATTTCATTTTGCCCATATATTGTAGGCAAAATTATGCAGGTGTATTGGTGTTTCTGGTATTAACCGAGCACTAACCCTACCTAACATGCACTAACATGCGCTCATATGGTGTTCCAATTTTCTGTCAAGGTAGATAGAGAATATTTTGATTTATATTTTTTTTGTTTGTCCTTGGCTGTCATTTACAAACTCCATTGCACATATAAATAAGGTTTTACAGTAACCCCCAGGCACATGGGCGGGTGGAAAAGCCCTATACTAAAACGGCTAGGATTTAGCTATGATGTAGAGACAGGGTTAATACAGAAAGCTGGTGGACTTTATGCTCTGCTCTGCTCATGCGCACCCTGGTGTTGTTGATGTCTTGCACATAATGGTGGCAGTGTGTGTAGAGTTATCATTTGCTTTCTATTATTTATGTGTTTACTTGCTGCATGAAATGTACAGAGTTTGTTTTTGTTGTCCGTGTTCAGACAGTAACGCACAGTTTATAGGGTCTTCATATGGGAAGTTATTTGGGAATTTGTCTGGCCGATTGCCTGTAGCTAATGCTGCTTTTAACAACTTCTATGACTTGAAACGTTTGTCAAAACACACGCTCTCGGTTAGTGCAGCTAGGCGACGAGTAACAACCAGTAAACAGCATTATTTAACATGCCGCACTGCTTCTGGAGCTTCTACATAGATGTTGTGCCAGTGTCATCCAAGCCAATCTCCTGTGTAGCCTCAGGTACTAGAAACAGCCCACTGTCGTCGATGCTACTCTAAAAAGCCGTATCTTTTCCCCGGCGATACATTTGGTGCACTGGCAATACATTTCAGCTTCTTTTCAAACAAGCAAACTTCATTTTTTATCTATGGCAAATAAAAGTCAGCTTTATAATTCATTCATCTGTCATGTAAATTCTACCGGAAAAGAAAATAGGGTGGAATATTACAGACGTTACAGAAGAGAATTGCGGTATTGAAAATAAAACTAACATGACACTGAGGTTTTTCCATTAATTCGCCTCTAGTCCGTAGTACTTCAGTTGTTTAATTACGTCTGAACAATATTCACATGAAGTAAAGCATCTTTCATTTGACAGTTTCTCGTTTTTCCCCCGTCTCTCACAGTGTGTATTTCACATCTCATCAGTCTGTACGCCTTCCACTGAGCTGTGATCAAAGTGTTCACTGATGCGCTGTCCCAGATATACTGTACAGTGATCCAACCCCCTGCTGAGGGCCTACAACTCAGCCAAACTCTCACGTTCTGTCATTATTTGTTCTAGTTTGCTGCTGATGGCATGTTGCAGGCTTGTTGCGCTACATAAACTCCAGTACGGAGATTTTAGTTAAGTGTTTGGTTGAATGTCTCAGCTTATATGTGGAGAAAATATGCGGAAATTAATATTTTATAAATATACACATTCGGAAAGTGTGTATTATCAGATTCAGCTTGAAGCATTTCAGGCCTTTCTTTTACATTCCTTTCATTACTAGTGAATCGCTTTAAGTTGGCCCAAAGTGGCGTCTCTTGTTAAATTTTATTGCTTTTAATCCCCATCCCTAGTGTTCAGTGCTGGACGCAGATAGATGTTTTGCTGCAGTGGACTTGGGAAAACCGGGTATTCTCTTTCTGTCTCTTTCCTTGCCATCAGAGCAAGGGTAGCTTGTGTCATTAGACTCAGGCAACACAAACTCTCAGCTAACTGCTAAAAATAAAGACGAGTCACCCCTCCCTCTCCCTGAGGTCTGCACAGTTGAGCTTGAACGCGGCGAGTTCCTCGCCCGCTGCCTCATTTTTTGATTCACTTTTAAATCACGGTACATAGAAATGTCATTGAAGTGTTAAAAATGAACAAGTGCTATTAAGATTCTCCTTAGCCTTCTCTGCAGCTTACGTAACAAGATCCCATCCGAGTAAAATGAAGGCTGTCGTGTCCACCTGCCCACTTGTGCACTGTTCGGACATGTGTCATCCCTCATCATGTAGATTGGTTGGCCTTTCAAGAGCTTGGTTTGGGAAGCTGGCGTAATTAACGGATGTTGAGAGCGGGTGTATGGACCACATGCCCTGCGAGACTCATTACTATTCGCCACAGATGACAGGGAGAGCCCAGAAGCACTAGAGCTCTTTCTTCCTTACCCCGCACCTCCACAAATGAGTGCTCCTATATGCATGACTGAGCTCACTGTGACTTGGCAGGATGACAGCTCAACTTCTGTCTGTTTCCTTTCTCTCTCTCTCTCTCTCTCTCTCTCTCTCTCTCTCACTCTCTCTCTCTCTCTCTCTCTCTCTCTCTGTCTCAGACTCATTTCTTTCTTCCCACTCTTTCTACCCTGTTATGGATTTTGTACATTTTCATTCCATCAACGACAGATTTTCCTTCCTTCCTCTCTATTCAGTAATGTCACACCATCGTGATCCTGCTCCTCCTCTTTCTCATTTAGGTAATGAGTCAGTGACTGACCTCACAAAGTTCCCACATTCCTCCTTTCCCCACTTCACCGTTGGTTTATGCCATCGTTCTTCTTTTTGCCGCGAATGTCGTTATCTCGTTGGTCCTGTCCTGCATTCTTTCCTAAGATGAACTGAGCAAAAAGAAGAAACTTAGACCACCGATTCAACGGTGCACTCATTCGTATGCCCCCAGCGCTCAGCATGTATTTGTGCCCGGAGACTGGAGTCTGCCCTGCAGTTGAAGGAAAAGCACAGCCCTGGTAAGAGCGTCGTCACATGCTGCACCATTACCCTGGTGACTGCAAGCTCATCTTTCTGCATGCCATGGCGTTCCTGTGTGGAGTGAGCAATGACTTTCACTGGGATGTGGGTGAGTAGTGCCCTGAGGTAGAGACATTGATGTGAGGGCAGAGTAGCAGAGTGAATGCTGAAAATAGTGTAGGCCATATGGCACTTAGGCTCCATCCTGCTCGTCTGTTTTGTTCTGAGAGAGCAACTGAATGCAGAGGCAGATGAAATTACAGCAGCTTTGATTAGAAAGGCTTGGCTTGTTCCCTAAGTGGAGGAGCTTCAGTTAGCAAACTCGGATCGAATGTATTAAAAAATGATCAATGCGAGCGGTGAAGCAGATACTTTGACATTTTTATATTTGTGTTTCGTTGCATAAGTGGAATTATTTTAATGGTGTCATCACTCTCAAAAAAAAAAAACTGTAGTAACCTCACGGTGTTGTGTTGCTTCTCTCTGAGAAAAAAAAGTCGCACTAAATTGTTGTTGTTGCCGGGTTGCTACCCTCGAGGGTACACGGTTTGTGTCTTTGTATAATATGTATCTTTCACATGGAAATGTGGATATAGTGTACCCTTTAAATTGATTTAAAGTATATTAAGCAAGTAAAGCTTTAAAAGTTGACTATATTTAGTTTTTCTAGGTAAAAGATATTTACTAAACGTACAAAAGGTGGACGCTGGAGGCAAACTTAACAGGAAGAAAACATACCAAACATACATTTGTAAGCTGTTTTCTCTTCTAGTTTCCTTCACAAACACACAGACCTATTAACTAATATCATTTAGTCAGTGATTTTCTTAAATAGGAGGAGCATCTGCAAACGCTTATCACATGGTTGGTGTCCTTAACGGTATCTTTTTAGTACCTTTACCCAGAGGAACGTACCCGTCTTAAAGATCATTGTTTAAGGTACTTTTTTTTGTACCATTTTCCTGACAGTGTCAGTGACCCTGTGCAGTAATGATTTGGTGAGGTTAAGTGTCCTATGTGACTGTTCCCTATGGATATGTGTCTGCATATTTCAAGTGTGAGACTGATCTGTCTCCACACGTGTGTCTCAGGCATTTCAGTAAGATCCCATTACGTTTCTGTCTCGGTCTGTAACAGATGAGTTTGGTTGCCAGCAAGTGTGACTTAGTCAGTTTGCTGAGACTCTGTACTTCTGGACCTTTAAAACTGAGACTATTCATCAAGCATGGTAATGATTGACTGGGAATTTTCCTAGTGGACTCGACCAGCGTTGATTTTGTTAGCAGCCTACGTGGGTGGTTGTGTGTATGAGAGTGAGAAAGAGAAAGAGAGAGAGAGAGAAGAGAGCTGAGGATGGTTTTGGTTGTCACTTTCAGACGCACAGTATTTGAAATTCCTTTGTTTTGTTGTTCTCTTTATTCACAGACCGAGTGATTGTTCTTATTGTTGACATCTACATGCATGAGTGTTGCTCAGGACATCCAAACCCAGCAATCTGTCATTACATATATATATCACTGTATTCCAATAAATTGTGACCCATTTTCTTTAATGCTTTTGACTTTAGGACCAGTTAAGAAGCCGGACTATGAAAAATGCTGAATAATACTCACGTGTTGGAATACAGATTGTGTTTCAGGTTATTGTAGTAACTTTAAGCGAAAGAATGCATAGATGTATTGGAGTGTACATGATAGGTGTTAGCAACATAAGCATATTTTCTTTTCCTCAATGGTTGTTATTCGTTTATATTTCCTGTTACACAGTTCTAGCCTTTTCTCTTCGAAAACGTACGAAGGCCAATCGACGTCTATAATCATGTCAGAAATTTCATTAACTAGGTAGCACATCTCAGATCTCTGGTTATTGGGAGTAAAATGCTATGCTCTCTACAGGAATCCACCACAGCATTTATTTATTTATTTATTTATTTATTTATTTATTTATTCAATACTGTCTTGATCCAAGTGTTTTTGTAAGTGTGAACGTGCTGCTGTGTTTATTTGTATGCTGTGAAGGAGAGGCAGATGAACTGTTTCTGAAAGAGCTATCAGCCATAGCCCCTGTTGCAATCCTCCTACACAACCACCTACAACCCATGCACAAAGATGCTGTTAAAACAAGAAGCCTTTTCCAGGCTTCAGGCTTGATGCTATTCTGCCTCAGTATCCTAACCTTCTTAAACCTAGTTTGTCAACATGAGCAACATGAGCCATATAGCGTCACTATGCAGACAGCCTAGCTGTTTTCTTTTGTTTTTGGTCCCATTGTTGTGTGCTGTTGAAGTTAGATTCGTACACCACAAAGAGAAGAGGTCCTGGAGTCCATCCAGTGATGTTGTACTGCTCACTCATTGAGATCCACACAGGACTGACATCCGAATGCATTTTTCATGAATATGCGTCTCTGCAAGTCTCTTCAGAGACTCGATTCCAGCTAAGCGAAGTGTAGCCTGTGTCCTGTGTTGCAGAACTTTTCTTCATTGGTCCTAAGTGGCTTTAATATTTACATGACATCCTGTGCTGATGGCCTGATCAGCTTTATAGTGCAGTAGCACATGGGGAAACTTCCCAGCTTCACTCAGTTCCAAGCAGTGGGTTAGCACATTATATAAAAAAAGGAATATAATTTTTATAGCACTTTATACAACACTGATTGTCTCAAAGCAGCTTTACAGAGCAGTGAGCAAGCCCAGTGTGGTAGTAACAAGAGAAATAACGGTGCTAATCCTTCTCTGCCTGGTGTTGTGCATCACGAGTTACTGTATTTGTCTGTCGGATACTATAGAAGTTATTTAGTTAGTTAGTCACCTTTGTTAACCCAGAAGTGCTGGTTTATATAAAATATATTTAACTGCTGGTAATAAATGTTAGGATTAAATAGCTCTTTTTAGACATACAGTAATTGCAGGAGACAGATGAGTCATTTACAGTAAGAAGTGTTGTAATTTCTACTTCAGGAGGATCTCAGGATTAGCAGAATTATTATCTGAGTTGGCGACAGGGACATGTGGACTAGCTTAAACCTGGGAGATCTTTAGTCTGTGTTTGAAGGCAGACAATGACTCAGCTCCTCAGACAGCCAGATGAAGCTCATTTCCACCCGTTGAGCATGAGAACAGAGACGACTATTGATGCATGCCTTTATCGTATCTTGATGATGGCTTGAGTCAAGCAGTGCTGGAAGGGAACATGAAGCAGATCAGGGTGTGATAAATGACAGTTTGTTTTTGGCTCTGAAAGCACGCATCAGTTTATTAAATCTTATGTGGGCCACGCCAGAAAGCCACTGGAGTATACGCAGCAAGGTATAGGAGCTCAGAAAAGGAGAGCGAAGGCTTTTTTGTAATCTTCCAATTTAAAAACATTTCTAAGCATTATGAAGAACATTGTAAACAGCTCTGCAGCTTGTCCAACTAGCAACTCATTGTATTTTGAAATAAAGCTGTCCCCAATCACATGACAGCTAATACTCACTCAGTGAGAAGTGATGTCAGCCCTCTTCCACATACATCATCTTACAGATGCCCCAAACTGGCTAGTGCCACTGTGGTGCCAATGAGAAGGGCCTGCTTTGCTTTTTACACTGTTGAACATGTATTGCATCATCAGCATGCAATCTCCTGATGATAGGGTTTACTTTTAACAACTTGCTAATAAATACACAATTTTCGAACTTCCAAACACGCTGCATTAGATCGCCCTTCGCCCTGTCAATCCCGCAACACAAAGGAAACAGCTTCACTTCAGCACCAAGGATAGCATCTGGGTGTGGCTGCGAGGCGGAGCGGACAAAAGCGGAGGAGCCAATCAAGAGTGGCTTCTAATTCTTCACTCTTCGTGAATACACCTATCTAGCACGCCAGCTACTGCTGAGCCTGGGTTGACACGCAGTTCCAGCATCCCAGCACTCCAGGACTCCTGCACTGAAGTACAAGAATCCAGCTGCACTACAGCTGAAGGCTCACATTTGCATTCTTTTCTTTTGAAAATAAAAGAGCACCCAAGTTTTCCAACCATCTCCTGACTCCGTGCCTTGTCTCTGTGTCCCGCCTCACAGAGCGAGTCGCTACAGACTACAGGAAGGACATTATTCATGACACTCTCCAGCGTTTATAACAAATCCAGTGTCACCCAAATGAAGTCCCTTTTGAGTCGGGTTTCTTCCTCTTCCATCTAAGGGACTTTTTCCTTGACACAGTCATGTCACTCACCTCAGGCTTGCTCATGGGCATTTAAATATAAGGCTAGTATTAATCTTGAATCATTGTATAATATTAATCTTGATCTGCCGAGCTGCCGAGGTCATGGCTTACATGACAGGAAATTGTGTAATGTACTCAGAGTGTATTTTGTGGAATGTAAACAGTGTTATAGTGAGCTATCAGAGTTCTAGTCATTAATTCTTATACAGCGTAAACACCTCTGATGCTATTTTCACCAACATCTTGGGAGATCAACATACTATATAAGCCTTGGCTTTAAAGTAACCAAAGTGTAATTCGCTATCTAGACAACATAAACGCTTGATTTCAATTTGGCGCACTCTTCTGTGGTTTACAAATTTGCTGGGTTAAAGTTCACCTAAATTAATTCAGTACAAAGTAAATTTGTACTGTATGTAAGTGAATTGGCTTTTTTCACCAGACACATTTTCTTTGCCTTTTAGTTTGACCATCGATTAGGACTTAAAGTTATGCCACAGTGGGCAGCAACGTCAGGAGCGGTCTCCAAGACACCATCAACTCGAGAAGGCACTGATTTATATCTTACCAAAACACTCAAGAGCGTCGACATCACCTCCATCTACAGTATGAGATGTCATTTGTATTCTTGCTTTTAGTCTTTAGTCTACACTTTAATCGAGTGTGTTTCTGTTTCTTCGAGTGTGGGGAAGTCGTGGCCTAATGGTAAGAGAGTTTGACTCCTAACCCTAAGGTTGTGGGTTCGGGTCTCAGGCCGGCAATTCCATGACTGAGGTGCCTATGAGCAAGGCACCGAACCCTCAACTGCAAAATACAAGTTTAAATAATGCAGAACGTAAATACTACACATAAAGGAGTTGGAGTACTTTACCCACCAGGCACTAATACAATGTCTGCTGATGAGAGCTGAATGTCAACAGTACAGTGATTAGCAGCAGAATGTGTTTAAATTCTAATGCGTTCTTAAAATTTATCAACGAGGAGGGATCTGTGTGTGTGTGTGTGTGTGTGTGTGTGTGTGTGTGTGTGTGTGTGCGCGCGCATGGAATACTGTTAAATACCCTCTCTGCTCCTCATGAATATCTTAAGCTGTGTACATTGTCTTTTTTTACATTTTCAGATGCTCACATATTTAAAATATACCGTCTCCTCCAAAAGTCTTGGAACAAAAAAAATATATTGTGAGACGTCAGAATCGGAATTTCAGCTTTCCCTTTCCTGATATTTAACCTAGACGTGTTAAAGAACTTAGAGCTTTACACCTCATAAGCATAAACAAAAGTATCGCAACAGATAGGACGTTAACGACACTTAATATTTCGTAGCCTTTCCTGTGCTTGCAATAGCTACATCAAGCAGGTGACCCACAGACATCACCAAACTCCTACAGTTTTCTTTTGTGATGTTTTTCCAGGCTTTTACCACAGCTTCGGTTAGTAGTTGTTTGTTTTGGAGGGCTTCTTCCTTCGGTCTCCTCTACAGGAGGTGAAAGTCTGCTCCACTGGGTTAAAGTCTGATGACATGGCCAGTCTAAAACCTTTTTTTTCTCCTGATGGAGTGCTTTGTTGTGAAGGCAGTGTGTTTTGGATCATTTTCTTGCTGTATGATGAAGTTTTTCCCGATTAGTTAGATGCATTTCTCTGCTAACGTTCTCTCTGCTGCTATTATCATGAGTTACTATGCTATTATCGTCAGTATAGATCCTGTGAGCCTGTTCCTGAAGCAGCCCTGCAAGCACAACCCATAACACTACCGCCACCATGTTTCAAAGATGAGCTTGTATGTTTTGGATCATGAGCAGATGCTTTCACTTTCTTTCTCCATACTTTGACCCCACACAGTTGGATGTCTGGTTGTTAGTGCACCAGTTTTGTTATCGTTTCTTTTTCATGACATCCCCAGTACCTCTGACTGATTTTCCCTCTTTTCTCAGATCAGAATGGCTCGCTTTTTACAGCTTCACTTTACCGCTTTATACCTTTTAACAACAACTGCAGTCTTCTCAGGTGCAACCCAGTGCCTGACATTCAACATGATTAATTATTCAGTCTAATATAAAGTCATATGATATTTTTGATCACTAGGTAAAAGGTGGGTTCAAACACAAGGTGTCATGTTCTGAGTTGGTTAAAAACACTCTGTTTGTAATTGTGAAGAAATGAAAGCTTACATTCTGATCCATCCATTTGTTTCTTTTCATCTCAAACACAAATGTTCTCTGTACAGCAAAAAAATCTTTTCAATAGCATTGGAAGGGAACTCACTCTCTCTCTCTGAAAGAGAGAGAGAAGAGAGAAAGAGAGAGAGAGAGAGAGAAGAAAGAAAAAAGAGAGAAGAGAGAAAGAAGAGAGAGGAGAGAGGAGGAGAGAGAGAGAGACAGAGAGAGAGAAAAAGAGAGAGAGAAAAAGAGAGAGAGAGACAGAGAGAGAGATAAAGAGAGAGAGAGAGATAGATATAAAGAAAAAGAGAGAGAGAAAGAGAAAGAGAAAGAGAGAGAGAGAAAAGAAAAAGAGAGAAAGAGAGAAGAAGAGAAAAAGAGAGAAGAGAGAAAAGAAAGAGAGAGAGGGAGAAAGAAAGAGAGAGAAAAAAAAGAAGGAGAAAAAAAAGAGAAAGAAAGAAAGGAGAGAAGAAAGAAAAGAAAAGAAGAAAAAATAGAAAGAAAAGAGAGAAAGAGAGAGAAGGAGAGAGAGAGAGAGATAATACTACCTCTAGCGCTCTCGATATCTCTCTTCCGGGAGAAGGGAAGTCTCTCCTCCCTCTCTCTCCCCACTCTCTCTCCCCTCACTCTCTCTCCCTCTCTCCCCCCCTCACTCTCTCCCCCACTCTCCCCCCCCCCTCTCCCTCTCCCCCCCCCCCATATCACCGATCTGAATACCTCAGAATAAATCTAGTAATGTAGACGCTTTACAGAGCCTTACCGAACAAACATTTTGGCATTTCCTTTTCCTCCTCTTCCCTCTGTGTATATGTAATAAACTAGAGCCTGCTGTTTTCTAATGGTGGAAATCCCAGCAGTGTTTGGTGTGTGTCAGTCTGATGGCCCCCCTGCTGCACTGCACTGAGAGCTGCACTCTGTACTGCACGTCCATGTTAGACAGCCATGTCATACACACACCCTGTAACATTCTGTACATCCATCACACAGGAAGCCTCCTCTAAAACTCTCGCTAATTACCATAATTATATCCTGTGTGTGCATGATTGCCAGCTGTTCTAATGCTGAATATTACAACCTGACAGTGTCCATTATCCTGCGATGTCATCTCGCCTTAAAGATTGTGTGGGTGTTTGTGTGTGTAAGAAAGAGCGAGCCTGGGTCATGTTTGAATCATCAGTAAAAGCAGTGTACATTTCACTTTACTGTTGCTGCGTGCGTTGCTCTTGTTTACTCTTGTGTTTGTTTTTCTGCTTGTGTTGTAGATGAGGGGCCTTACACCAAACACTCCAACCCCTCCAGACCTCCAGATGGAGCGCTGGCTATCAGAAGACAAAGCATCCCAGGTATCTTGAATTGAATTCCACATCGTTTCACATTAAAGGCATAATTGATCGTTTCTAACATTTAAAAGCGTTTTTAGACCTGAAATAATCACGGATGCGTTCATCAGAGATACCGTAGAAAAACTGAGATATGCACGGTGTGTTGCAGCGTACTTGTTTCCGAAGTCTGTTTACTTTGGGGATCATTTGGGGCCTAAGAGACAAGAGCTGTCAGTGAAATGCAATTTACAGCGTCAGCAGCGAAGGGCTTTAAAAATTGCTCCATGAAATCTCAGCACTAGGAAAACGGTTTTATCCTTTTTACTCGGTTGTCAAGCCGCATCAAGTTTATTTATATAGCACGTTTAGAAACAACAATCATTAATTCAGTTGTTGTTGTTAATCTATGGTTAAGTAAGGACAATTGTATCATTATAAAGACATTATAGTGCACTAAAGGAAAATTGCTTATAGTTGCTTCCTTGCCAAACGCAGAAAGACGATCAGCAATATTTTAATAAGATAGAAATTCATGCTTCTTATCAGTAGTTTAGAATTTAGGCACAATGGCCTATTGGTTGGCCAGTGGCAGGATCTCATTGGCACGACTCCCAGGCAGGGAGAAAACCCAGCCACTGAAGAGTTAACTCTTGGTTCTAAGCTAAATAATACAGGAGGGTTCGAATCTAATATAAAGATCGTATGATCCACTGTGGTGACCCCGAACGGGGAGCAGCTGAAAGAAGAAGAAAATAAAAAGTATTTAGTGATCATTAATTCACTAATTGTTGTTATTAATTGTTTTTGTTGAGTTTGATGTTGATTTTGTACAGCAAGGTTTTCTAAAGACAGAAATTTGTGCTTTTGCTGTGCTCTCTTTATTTTTTTTTTATTCCGCACCCATGATTTCTTTCTCATCCTTCTGAATTGAAGTATGAGCTTAAAGATGTCATTTTGAATCAGCGCATAACGGATTAGTGATTTTCAGCTGAAACCCTGTACGTTAGATCATCCTCCAAGGAACAAAACCCAGGCATGGTAGCTGACTGCCACTTCTCTGGCCATGGAGTATAAAAGTGTATATAAACCTCAGCCGGCTTCATGACAAGCCAATCCAGCACTCATCCTTCCATATCACTGCACGAACAAATCACCAGTTTTGTGAGCACACACACATCCCACCTCCCTGTTTCTGATTGTGGAAATTGAGACATTGTTCTTCTTAAAGTGGCAGATAAATGGTCTTGCGGGGTGTGAAAATGAAAGCCATGTACTGTATAATCCTCAAATATGGATTCCTGAGCACATCAAATCCATCTTCAGTGGTGTTTTGCTGTATAGCGTCATGGCCCTGGCTCTGTCTGGTGGAATGTGTTGGGTTTTAATGTGGTAGCACCTGGATATGATGGATGAACCGAGTACATACCGTGTGTGTTCCCTGTATTCAGGCCTATAGTGTCCACATTGGGGTAGAACCTTAAACAAAATAATACCTTCAGCACCTTAATTTTTACTTCTAATCTTAAGGTTTCTAACTGAAATATATACGTCGTCGTTCATCATGCTTAACTGCTTGGTTCCTTGGTAAATACGTGTTCTAGTCTCACATTATAATTTAAGTCTGCACCATGCTGCTGAATTATTCCCAGTCCTGCCTTGAATCAAATACTGATTCCATTTTTTGCCGCTGTCTCACATTAAACATAAATTAGGTGGGTCAGTAAGTGTCCCTGGCTCAGAGATATAGGATGCTGAGCTTTATTCCCATTGCTTTAGCTCTCTTATGGCTTGTACTTCGTACACTAAGTGTAGCCGTGTTTAATTTTTTAACACCTTGGTTCAAAAATATATGGTGGGAAAAGAGCTCTGGCTTCATGCACCGTTTGGCGGAGAGGGAAAAAAAAAAGACCACAATCAACATGAGAGAGAGCAGCTGCAAATCCACGGCTACTGATTCCCACGCTCACTGGGATACTTGGTAAAAGCTCCAGCAAGATCTGCCTGATTTAATAGATTATACTCCCGTAGTCTTTTCAGCTTAACTACCCTAAATGCTTACTATATGAATTCATCTGATGTTGAACTCTGACTCATTAGCATTCCAGCGCTGGTCTTTCGCAGAGAATAATTGAAGCATTGCTGTTGCAAAATGATTCCTTTTAAATGGAACATGACCCACCTTCATGCTGGAAATGTAGCCTGCGTTTCTAAACCTCGTCACCGGTCGTGCCGCAGTCTGTGCACGTTCTTTGTAAAATCATCTCAACAGGCGTGTTTATTCCTCTTATATGACTGTTATGTTCCAAATAAATAGATCTGTGTTATATTTACGGTACTTGTATAACAGCAGGAAAACCAGTTCTTGTCATCATCTGCAGTATAACAGCTTGTAACTTTGGGGGAAGTCGTGGCCTAATTGTTACTAACCCTAAGGTTGTGGGTTCGAGTCTCGGGCCGGCAATACCACGACTGAGGTGCCCTTGAGCAAGGCACCAAACCCCCCAACTGCTCCCCGGGCCCAAAGCATAAACGGCTGCCCACTGCTCCGGGTGTTTGTTCATGGTGTGTGTGTGTTCATGGTGTGTGTGTGCACTTTGCATGGGTTAAATGCAGAGAACAGATTCTGAGTATGGGTCACCGTACTTAGCTGTATGTCACTTTCACTTTCACTAACTGGAATACACAACTCGATGTAAGACACCGAACATTCGAGCAGAAATTTTGTCCAAAACGCTCAGTTACTCAATAATTTGCTGCTGTATTAAAGCAATAAGGCACTCACGGTGGTGCGGTTGTACTGATTGTCTTTCCCATCAAAGAGCGCATGAATATAAACCTGTCATTTGAATTCCAGACAGTAACACTATCCGAGCTGGAGTTACAGAAATGTAATCAGACCCAAGGATTCAGCAGCACTCCGGTAGAAATGAGATCAGTGCCAGGATCTTTCACTGCTGTATCTGGGTGCATTGTGTTAGCCAGCGTTTTTAGTCTACACAGCTCTTGTGACCCAAACCATGGACCTGGATGAGTATACTGGAACATTCACTTCTCTACTGGGTTACGTGGTTTCACACATACACCAGTTTTACCGGCTTGGGACAGAGTGATGTTTTAGTCCAGTTTCAGTCGGTTTTGGATATGTTTGTTTTCCGAAGCTTCGGCAGAGCTCTAGACAAAGACGTCGCCTCTTCACAAATGCATGAATGGACAGGTCTCTGAGCCACACTCTGTCATCCCTGTCAACATCCTTGTAGGACATTCGTCTGTATAAATGCCACATTAGCACAGAGTATGTCAGTAAGCAGAGAACGTCTGTGCGTCAGAGAGAAAGAGAGATGGAGAGAGAGGATGTAGAAGAGGAGAAGGATGTTTTAAGTCCAGGAGCCTTAGGAAATGGCCTCTAAATGATTTAGCATCTTGATGTAACCTGACAACACAGAGCTGTGCATCTTCTAAACCAGAGCAATTGGAGCGTGGCAGGAGTGGTGTGTGTGTGTGTACGTGTGTGTGTGTGTATTGTTGAATGCTGACACTGATGGCATCCTTCTGCATCCAGACGCCTAAAAGAGCCGAGAGCTGCATGAGACCTGTGTCTGTGGCTCGCTCTGTAAAGGTACAATGTAGTCATTTGTTAAGCTCCTTTGTAGACTCCCGTGGCGGTGTACCCAGGGGCTTGTCCAATTGGATTTGAATTGAAACGTCTCTGCATAGAAATGGGGAGCGCTTTAATGCCTGCAGGCTGTGAGGAGAGGGTGAGGGGTGAAGCCAGGCACTGTGGAGAGCCTGCGAGAATGTGCTGTGTATGCATGGCGGTGCCTCGGTCCACGCTGCCTGCCTCAAACCTTTCATGGTAAATCACTTGCTGGAACGTTCTCCTCCGGTCCAGCAGCCCTCTCGTATAAATATATCTTTTACTGGGTTTTGTTGTTCATATAACAGTCACTAGAGACGTGGAATTAATTGTACATTAATCAGTCCTCAGACTTCACCAACTGTGAATCATGAAATATTGTGATACAGTAGCTACCGTTAGTCAGCCTGATTAAGCATTTACAGGCATTTAGAAAACACAGGCAAATGATTCAGTAAGTATTCTCATATTTCATCAAGCTTAATTCATCGCTTAGACTCATTTAGTTTATGCATCACGCATGATCTGTTATAATGAAGCATGTACATACCCTATAAGTGAGTGTTTTATGTGTACTGTGTGGATTTGTAGATTTTCTGTCTCATGCCCAGTGTTTTGAATCCATCATTCTGACTAAAATAAATCAGTTCCTGAGAGTGTGTTAATGTGTGTGTGTGTGTGTGTGTGTGTGTGTGTGTGTGTGTGTGTGTGTGTGTGTGTGTGTGTGTGTGTGTGTGTGTGTGTGTGTGTGGCGTAAGGCTGAGTGCGTGAGCGCAAGGCTGAGTGCGTGAGCGCAAGGCGGAGTGCGTGAGCGCAAGGCGGAGTGCGTGAGCGCAAGGCGGAGTGCGTGAGCGCAAGGCGGAGTGCGTGAGTGCAAGGCGGAGTGCGTGAGCGCAAGGCGGAGTGCGTGAGCGCAAGGCGGAGTGCGTGAGCGTAAGGCGGAGTGCGTGAGCGTAAGGCGGAGTGCGTGAGGGTAAGGCGGAGTGCGTGAGGGTAAGGCGGAGTGCGTGAGCGTAAGGCGGAGTGCGTGAGCGCAAGGCGGAGTGCGTGAGCGTAAGACACTTTACCACTAAAGGGTGTGCTGAAAGGATGTTTGCTGTGAGTAAGAGCACTAGGGTGATCACAGGACAGTCTTTGTGATTTAAGCAGCAGTTCTTATTGACAGATCTAGATTATCAGTTGATATTATCTAGTAACTCAAGCAGTTTTAGGGAAAGGCAAGTCTTTAAGGTGTCCCTGTGGGAGCAGCCCTCGACAGCAGAAGGTGAGTCACACATTCAGAAGAAGAGCATCAGGATGATCAGGCAGGTCCAGAGGGTCAGGCGAGCAACAGCTATAAAAACAATACAGCTTCACCAGCCCTCAACCTGAAGTGACATCAAAGGGTCCTAAAATAAAAAATACGGCTATGCGTGTATTGCTAATCATTAAAATGATCTGATAGTGAGTCTGTGTTTCCTTGTTCACAATGCTGATATTTAATGCTAATTAACGATTATTCATTGGAAATATTTGCAGCACGATCACATTGTGTGTAGGTGTGCAGGATGTTCATGCAGCTGTCAAGATTTAAGCTGCTGAAGTCAGCACAGTTGGTCTTGGGTTTTTTTTCCCCCCTTTGATTGTTTAATACCACATATTTAAATTCCCATCCATGCACAGTGCAGCATGAACTTTCTTTCCTGTCATTACACTGATGCCAGACATTAGTAACACTGCATAGTTACACACTGAATGGTGTCGCGCTGCACTTTTAACACCAAGCGTGTTACAGAGTAATTACAGTCTCACTAATTCAGCAGTTGACCGTGAACATGAACAGCAAACTTTGAATTTTTTTTGGTCCGTTCTGCTGATTCAAAAAGTGCCCGGTTACCGAGCTTAAAGACTTAAGTAAAGTTGTCCGCATATTCACAGATTCGAGTTTCCCGAGTCAATAAGTCCTGAGCTAAACGCTCTTATTACACAAATAACACCTCTTTTTTATCGTTGTAATGTAGAGAGGCAGCTACAACCCAATTTTCCTCAATATCAGCTTTCCTCCGCGGTGGACAAAATACATAACTCTCTATGTGCGAAAACCTAAGAGACCGACTCCAAGGGACCGTCTGCAAAGTGCAAAACCCGAAAAGCGAATGCTATAAAAACAGTCAATAACTTTACTGTAATACAGTGTTACTGTCACCAAACTCACATCACACATCACCGATGTCCTCATAGTTATACGTGTTGTAGTATATACTACAACACGCATTTTGGGGAAATGTCTTTTTGTTTATTTTTTATGATTTTTTATAATATAAAAAAATTAATAACTTTACTGTAAAGTTATTGAATGTAATTTCCATAATAGTCAAGTTATTGATTTTTTTTATATTATAAAAAATTATAAAATAGAAACAAAAAGACATTTCCCCAAAATGCGTGTTGTAGTATAACTATGAGGACATCAGTGATGTGTGATGTGAGTTTGGTGACAGTACAGTGTATTACAGTAAAGTTATTGACTGTTTTTATAGCATTCGCTTTTCAGGTTTTGCACTTTGCAGACGGTCCCTTGGAATCTGTTTCTCAGTCGTCTGCACATAGAGACTTATGTATTTTGTCCACCGCAGTGGAAAGCTGATTTTGAGGAAAATTTGGTTGTATCTGCCTCTCTACATTACTATGATAAAAAAGAGGTGTTATTTGTGTAGTAACACCCTTTAGTTCAGGAGCTATTGACTCAGGAATCTTGAATCTGTGAATATGAGGCCAACTTTACTTAAGTACTTAAAGAGCGATTAATCTGTGTGCTTTCTGTCTTACAGTACTTTCCTTGTATATGGCACAAGTTAAAAGAAACATAAAATCAACGCATCACTGCTTTCATAGAAAACTAGGCAGTGCTAATTGGCTAAAGATCAGAGATTCTCCGTCATTTCTCAGATAAAGTCCAGACCACGTATGATTGAAGATCAGCATTATATATAGTATTATAATAGTTAAAGCAAGTCTTTTAAACCCCAAGAGAAAATTTCCTCAGTTTCATTTCATTTGATACAAGAAGAAACTCAGAGAATTAGCAATTGTGAAATTCATATCTCAGTCATAGACCCTGTCATATTTTGTCCCTCCAGCAGATCAATCCGTCATCATAAATTGGTTAATAATACGATCGTGATTGAGACGCATGATGATGACATAAAAGTGTCTGAGTGCTCTCATTAGACGACCCTAAGATTTCTGAGTGCTCAGACTGTGAAATTAAATGTAGTAAAAATATGTTATGTGAATTTAATAAAGTCTGGCAGCGGGAATAAAGCTGTGTCTAGATAGACAGCAGTCAATTCAATTCAAGTTTATTTGTATGGCGCTTTTTACTGTTGACATTGTCTCAAAGCAGCTTTACAGAATATAAACATAGAACAAAAGGTTATTATAAAGAATAATAATAAAGATTAATATAATACAAAATTCAAGATTAATATTAGATACAGTGATCCCTCGTTTATCGCGGTTAATGGGGACCGGAACCCCTCGCGATAGGTGAAAATCCGAGAAGTAGGATTGGCCCTAAGTTTGACCTTTTCACTGATGGTCATCATCTTCCTCTTGGGCTCACTAGAGGAATCTTTCGCAGGGGCACGGCGCTTAGGAGGCATTGTAAGGGCTTAAGGAAAAGTTAATTTCGAACACAATATGCGAGACACAGTTGACAGCGTGAACGAGAGTGGCGAGATACAACATGGGAAGAAGCTGGGAGAGGATGCGATGATGCGCAATCAATCATGTGCCTTGTCTGAGTGCATGTGGGTATGTACAAAGCCTCTGAGAGAGTTTCTCTCTTTGTCTGGCATCCTGGGAAACCGTTTTTATTTTTATTTTTCGATTAATATTTTTGAAAATCAGCAATGCACTAAGGCCGCGACACATGAACTGCGAAGTGGCGAGGGATTACTGTATATTTAAATGTGTTTGTATCCCCAATGAGCAAGTCTGAGGTGATTCAGGTGACTTTGGGGATTAAAAACTCCCTTGGATGGTAAAGGAAGAAACTTTGAGAGGAACCAGACTCAAAGAGGAACCTCATCCTCATATGGGTGACACTGGAGGGTGTGATTATAAGTATACAGTCTGACAAATGTTGTATTGATGAGGAGGTTGTTGTCCTTAAAGACCACATGGAGTTGGCTTCTCCTCTTTAGTATAGCAGAGTCTAACTGGAGCTGGTAGAGCTCTAGATGCCTCAGGATCCTCACAGTCGCCCTCATTTCAGTGGAGGTCCAAAATCTTCATTGCAAAAGAAGATAATCGGAGCTGGTACAATTTCTGGATGCCGAAGTCGTGGATGAGGTTCACATTCGCACCAGAATGCAGTGTGTATTGCTTTGAATTAACCTACAAATCTGGATGAGGATTCTAGCCCAGGATACTTTCTATAAAAAAGACTAGATTGGTTCTTGGTTCCAGTTAGCTGCCAAATACAAACTCCTTGTCCTAATTGGTCGGATGTTAGTGATTCACAGATAAGTAGATATTTTGCAGACATCTGCCTTAAATGTGAGAGTAATAACAATGTTTTGTTTTTTTTGGAAAGAATATTTTTTCACAGAAAAACAGACACCTACATGTAATACACATAAACACATGTATCATAAAATCATGCAGATATCTGGGTCAAGAGCTTCAATTACTGTTCACATCAGCTTTGAGAATAAGGAAAGTGGGATATCGGTTAATTTAACCATGACATTGTTGTTTGTGCCTAATGAGCCAGTTTGAATATGTCAGAAACTACTGCTCTCCTGCCATTTTCACACACAACAGCCTCTAGAGTTTACACAGAATGGTGCAAGAAACAAAGACATCCTATGAGCAGAGGCTCTGCAGAATAAAACAGCTCACTGATGACTGGATGAAGCTGAAGCTGACCGGACGGCCCACACGGAGTTCTCAAGTCAGCCGTGGTAAAGCTATCGTATCTAAAGCAATCGTAGGCACAGACTCAACCAATCTGGACTGGTGAAAAACTGGGAAATGTTTAACTGTCTAATTTGGAAGAATCTTTGTCCATGATATCCTCAGATTCCTGTACATGGCTGATAGGAGAGTTAACCTGCTGTTAGAGAGAGTTAACCTGATGTTCTGTGCATGATGAGATGCTTTTCTGCTCAGCACGGTAGTAAAGAGCGATTATTTGACTTACTATATCCCTCCTGGCAGCTCGAACCAATCTGACTATTCTTCTCTTATCAGAAACGTGTGAAAATCTCAGCTCATCAGCACTCTCTAAAATACCCACACCAGCCCATATGGCACCAACAACCTTGCCAGAGTTAAAGTCACAGAGATCACATTGTTTCCTCATTCTGATGATTGATGTGTCATTACTCCAAGCTCTTGACCTGCATCTGCATGATTTCATTCATTCTGCTGATGCTATTGAGATAACTGCATACATGAGCAGGTGTATTTATTCCTATTAAAGTGGACAGTAAGTGTCTGAGTGTTTTGGGTACACACACACACACACACACAGATATTAGGCTGATTTGAATTTAATGACTGTAGGCTTGATGCTGGTCTCAGTTGAAAGTTCATTAAAAAAAATTCATTAAAGAAATCAAAGAATAAAAGCTGACAGCAAATAATCCCCAAAACAGGGCACCGAGAAGCAGAAGAAAGGACGTGTCACAAATAAGATACAGTGGTAAATAAACTGTATTTGCCGTATTCATTAGCATTAAAATAAACCGATTATGAACTTCTCAGCGTAAAGAAATAAACCAGTTTCTGTGATTGAACATCTTCCTTCACATTGTGGTTCTGTTGCAACGAGGCAAGAACGAGGATCAGAGGCGTCGTGAAATGAACGCTGTTATCAGTGCCTCTTGATGCATGTGCTTGGACACGCCCTCCCCCGAGTGCATGGCACCCTTCACCGACTTAATGCTGTTCCTGGCTTCGCCAAAGTCATTGAATGATTTAGCG
>NC_062536.1:12933040-12938040 GCF_022655615.1 Tachysurus fulvidraco
TAGACTTTCAGTCCTCGCTCTCTTAACCGTCTACGTTTCTATTATCACTCTAGTCCCTGAATCATATTAAAGTAATAACTGTATAAGAAACTTTTTTCATCTAAAAAGGACTTTTTTCATTAAAAAAAAAATAATAAAAAATTGCCTGGAAATTAAACTTTTTAGTTTTTAGCTGTTCTGGGTTTTTAAAATTCCATTAATGAATTAATACAATTTTTTGGATGATATTTTCCAAGAATTAGTATTTTATTTTTTTTTTTACGCTGTTGTGATGAAAGTATATATGACTTTATATAGCACAGCGGTGTGGGGCAGGATCGGTTGCCTGGAAACAGACACAACAATTAATGGTGTGTTAACATCATGTGAGAATTACAGTAATTACATGAAAAATGTGAACAGCAGTCACTTCTTCATCTAACCTGTAATTAACCGTAATATTATATGTTGTCTATTTAGATTTGTGTCTTTTTTTATTCTCTACATCAGAAGGCAGTAAAGCCTTGTGAGTGACCTGAACATGACCTGAACACACTATTATTATTGTCTCGGAGGAGTTTGGGACATTTGTTCTGGTCCGATCAGATGTGCAGTAATGTGACGAAGACCTTCACGTGCTGAAAGTGTGCCAGTTCTGAGACTTTTCTGAGCTGAAATATATTTGCTTTTTACCTGCATCTCAACCGCAGTTTGTCATTTTAATATCTAGCTACCTCTGAAGGTGATAAGTTTTCATGCTGACATTTTGACAGTCGCTATCTGATTACAATCCGAATTGATTCTTTACAGTTTTTTTTTCTTTTTTCTGGGAATACCCTGCACTCTTCCCCTTCTGCACCCAGCTTGCTCAGGACATCTTATTCACATTAGACAGGGATATAGTTTTGACTCCAGAGCTGTTTATCCTAAATAACTTGTGCAAACTGTCTTTACAGCAGAGAACTTTTAATTGCCTTCAGCCCTCCATGTATAAGGAGCGGAAGTATACGGGCTTTATTTCTACTAAATATCGTCTCTTCGGAATTTGATTCATTTCAGTTTTATTTGTATAGCGCTTTTAACAATGGACATCGTCTTAAAGAAGCTTTACAGAACATAAAATGTGTGTTTTTTTTTTTTTTATGCATTTAAATTTATCCTTATTCATCCCTAGGTTATGAAGGTCCCAAAAGGCCATGCATTATTATATTTTTTATTTCTTGTTTTCTCGTGATAACCACTTAATCTTTCTCGTTATCTCGACATAATTTTCCCCTGATCTCTGCATGAGAACATGTTCTAGTGGGAGTGACTCGTGTGATTGACGACTTCCACATATGTGTCCGACTCTTAAGAAGGAGGCTGTGATGACTGCATCTTTATCGGGGAAGACAATATAGTGACCGTACTGCAGTTAATCCAGCCGCTGTTTCTGAAAGCACAGTTAAACTATAGAAGCACATATATCGTAGTAGCGGCTTTGGGATACAGGGTGTCGATAGCGCTGAAAGACAAAAGCGAGCGTCCGCAAGATCCTACGTCACAGGACAATCAATTAATATCAAACCATCGTATTTTAAATACATGCACGACAAACCAAATTCAGAACAATTGACATCTCAAAATTGTATTTATGCGAATAAAGGCTTAATGTTTTAATAATCTATTACATATTAACAATAGGGTACATGCAGAGATCATGAAAAAATGAAAAGGTTGTTATCACAACAACAAAAAAAAGAAAAAATATAATAAAGCATGGGATCTTGTCATATATTCCGATGCATGTTTGGAATATTTTCCTCCTTATTACTTTAATAGTCAGCCAGATGGCTGTAGGTTCGAATCTATTATTCATCTTTTTGTGCTGAAAAGATTTTAAAAAAACAACAAAAGAAAAAAAATGCTGTTTTCTGTTTTCCCCAGCAACTTGATTAAAGCCAAATAGTTTGGATCTATTGATGCAAATATGAATTTAAAAAAACAACAATTTACCAGAATTCAGCCAAAGCGAGATATTATGTGGTTCCTGTAATATAGCCCCGATGCTAAATACTAAAGACATCTTCATTCCTTTGAAACCTATTTCATATGACAACTTTTAGAACATGAAGGACATTTTTCTCGTTCATTTTCCACAGTAAAAACAGATTTGATGATCACATATGAAACAGCAAACAGTAAGTAGCCGGATGATTTTTCGGCCGCAGTAACGATTCCGCCATTGAATAAGAAGCTCTTCAAACATCAGAGCCATTCATTCTGCTAAGAAATATAAATAGCATCTAACCTCTAAACATGTTCTCGCTGAATATCTGACTTATGAACGAAGAGCGCTGTCATATATCCTGTTAGGAAAATTACCTGCAGCATTACTCTTTTTTGCAGCGTTACTCAGGCTTGTACAGGATTACTTTCCCTATTAGCTTCATGGCCTTTTATTTATTATTTATTTGTTTGTTTATTTAGTATTGCTTAATGTGCATCTGAATGACTTTTCTCCCTGGCTTTGATGAAGCAGAGCACTCAGATATCAGCATGTGTCCAAAATCAAGTTTTAAGTATATTGACCATGTACAATGTATTAAGTATCCGAACACAGATGGGAGATCCCTGTGGAGCAGAATGTTGCCTTTGATTCTCACATTTCGAAGCAAGTTCATATGATTCCTGTCTACATCAAACAGAATGTGTATCACTGAGGAACTATTTCCATTGCCTCCAGCGTTCTACAGCAGGTGGAAATGGATGGACTTTGGTGACCTCCTTACTTCATCTTTACTATCACTGTTCAACTGGCCTTAATTCATATCCATTCAATTGCCTTCTAGGTCTCAATTTGCGGCTCAATTAAAGTCAAATATTTCTGCCGTATCGAGACTGCGAGTCACATTGTTCCAAATGTGCAGTTATGCGGGGAGTTAAGAGTGAGAAAATGGCCAAATGTGTCCATCCAAGAGAAATAGCCTCCACCCAGCAGCTCTAAGTCATCTGTCTGCCTCAGAACTGAGGATATGCAAAATGTGCCTGCAAAACGCATTAGTTTCCCAAGAGCGCACATGCAATATGTTTATCTTTATGGCAACATTAGTCAGAAGGGCTAATGCGTTGTGTTTCCCCCCACAGGAGGCGCCCATGAAGACAGGAACAAATCTCGCCCTGTTACCATAACAACGATCAGACCTGGTGGCCCTGCTGACAGGTGGGATAGTTTTCCTGATATGAAAGGCTTCAGGAAGCTCGTACATCATATACTGTAGATGAACCTTACCACTGCTCTATCGCCGCACTATTATTTAGCATATTCATGCATCAGTGTTGAATTTGATAGACATTTTGTGCAAGTTCTCACAGTGACGCTAGTTCTGAGTCAGCAGTTTGCGGATAGAAACCATAAGGTTCTGTCTGAATTCCTGCTTTCTAACTTCATTACTCATCTTAGATTTGCAAATAGACTACCATGGATTTTTTGTGCTCTCCTCCTACACACCAGCCTATTTTGTGTTTGCGCTTTGCCCTATTTTTTTTTTTCTATCATTCTTCTGCCTATGGCTTTACTTTTGTCAATAATCATATTTTTCTTTAATCCACACCACCAAATACTCCAATTTCTTGTACTATTTCCAACTTTTGCTTATAAGGTGTTCCTTTCACAAGGCGATTTCAGGCTTTTGTCCAACCACAGGCTGTCTGTAGCCAGATCCATTCATCATTACTTATTGCATGAGTCTAGTTACAAGACCAGTCAGGTTGTCATGGTTTTGAAAAACTTACCTCTTTTATTTTGTTCTTATTTATTCCTGAGCGATATACATGAAGCACAGAACCCTTAACTGTTCTGAAGTCTTTCTCATTAATTGCTAGGCTGTGACCTGCAGCTCGGTGCCTATTTTCATCCTTCTGATTTTCTGTTATAAGAGTTTTCTGATTAATACAGTAGGAATGAAAGCGTGCGTCATGTATGAGGCAGATGGAGCCTCTATTCTGAAAAGTCTGGTGTAACGAGGCGCGCGAGGTTATAATTCTGTGCCATTAATCCTCACTGGCCCTCCAGCCTGCTTACATGCAGCCGTGGTGAAGGAGGTGTGAAATAATAGTGCTCTTAGACGGCAATCAGGGTCTCCTTGTGCCTTGTTAACTCTATTCAGTGGTAAAATACTCACTGGGGAATCTTTCACTACTCAATTTTAAGGAGCCGTGGATTCCTGCTCACCTTTATAGGTGTCTTAAAAACCCAGCTCCTTTAGACTGCTGTTTCCTTCACATCTTATCTCGACAGTATTTTTTTTTTCTTTTCTTCCAGGGAAGGCACTATCAAACCCGGAGACCGGCTGCTGAGCATCGACGGTATCCGTCTGCACGGTACTTCCCACGCAGAGGCAATGAGCATCCTCAAGCAGTGCGGCCAGGAAGCAACACTCCTCATCGAGTATGACGTGTCCATCATGGGTAGGATGATGCCTTTAACCTGCGAGTCTGACACTCGTTTAGCACGTATGTGCTTTGATTGGGTTCCAAAATTGTAGCAGAGAATCACACGGTAATAAATGGTACCCTTGAGGACATGTGCACACTGGCTTGCTGAAAGAGTGGGTGAGTGAGTCGAGAGAGAGAGAGAGAGAGAGAGAGAGAGAGAGAGAGAGAGAGAGAGAGAGAGAGAGAGAGAGATGTAAGGTTTAGAGTAGCCCTTGGCTAAACACCATCCGCCTTATGTCTTTGTTTGTAGTCTGAATAGGAAGTGATGGATTTTCTTCATGTGGTGTGCAGTGGAGGAGGAATGATGGAAAGGAAGGTATAGCTGTGCTGGTAGTTAGTCATGTTAACTACTAACGGCCCCACGGCGGCTATCAGATTCTGCCTGTTGTTTTTGTATTTATTTGTTCGCCACATATGAGGGTGGGGCAATGCTTGATGTGTTCAGTGTTCAGGGAAATGCTGTCTTATCGATTCGGCTGCTTCACGTCTAAGAGCTTCATTAGGATTTGATGTGCATTTTCACAATGCACCGAGACGGCTGAATA
>NC_062536.1:12943040-12985540 GCF_022655615.1 Tachysurus fulvidraco
AGAGCTAACTCTCCGTGCCGTTCCCAAGCCTGGATAAGATGGGAGGGTTACGTCAGGAAGGTCATCCGGCATAAGACCACTCGATCCACTGTAGCGATCCCGAACAGCTGACAGAACATCAACATCAGATTTATATAGCTAGATTTTTTTTCTATAGAAAATAGTTGTAATGTTTGGCTTTGATTCAGAACTTTTTTCCTACATCAAGCACATGGGACATTTGGTCCACATTGAAACTGTGTTTTAATGAACTTGTGTTAGACAACTAAACAAGCTTGGAGTTCTAGTATGCAGATTTCTCACATAAAATAAGCATTATATAGTAAGACAAATTCAGACAGCATAGAAACAGGAACATTTGGAACAGCAGATACTCTAAAATAGAAATATGATAATGTGATTTGTAGCTTCACTTTTGGGTTCAAGTCTGTCTGCTTTAATTAGAAAGTAGTTCTGTCAGATGAGGATTTCTCTAGTGTCTTGAGATTCTGTCATTTTTAAGAACGCTCTATTCCAACAAATAATGGGAGTCCAGTTCAGCTCGAGGTGTGACAAATTGTCTATGGAATTGAGGTCTGGTTGTGGCCAGCTGAAGTGTCCCTGTGTCCCCTTATACATGAAAGTCATGTACAGATTTGGCCTGTATTCTTGGCTACCTGGTGTGTAGGAGTGTCAGTGTTGTTTTCTGACTAGTCGTTCTGTTATAGCAGTTTTCATCCAGGTCATCTGCATCGTACTGACAATGTGGAATAGATTTTTTTTTTTTTTCTCCCAGTGTACAGTACATACGCACTATACCGTACATGATGTGCCAAAAATTCCCATTGCACATGTTTACTCTCACATATACCCTTATAACAGTATCTCTACAAACAGAACATACCAGTGTCATTGTCATCTGCCCGAGCACAATATAGTCTACCCATATAGAAACACACACACACACACACACACACACACACACACACACACACACACACACACACACACACACACATACTCACACAACTAATGGATAGGATGTGGTCAGGCAAGATCAGGCTCTCAGGAGGCTCTTTCTATGTCTCTCAGCCCCCTCCAGCAGTGTTTCTCTCTACCATTTTGCTGTGTGTGTCTGCTCAGGTCCTGCACTAGCGATAAAATTAAGTGAAACCTGCCCCAAAGGGGATTGATACTTTAACAGAATGCAGCTGTCTACAGGCAAGAGGTCTTGGGTAGAGTGTCTGTACATCTGAGTGCTGGTCAAAAAGCAACACATTCTGCCATGTTTTTCTGTAAATGTTGTCAAATCAGAGCCGAGACAAATTACTGTATAATGCAGCAAAATCGCAGTTTGTAAGTGATTTGATAAATTAAACTCAGTTTAGTCCACACAAGCTAGAGCAATAACGCCGCCTTGAAAACATCCTCCTGTCATGACCTAGCTTTGCGTTTTCTGTTTATTTAGGTTACAGTCATTACAGTAGCTGTGTGCTAAAATGTTTCTATGCAAATGAAATAATAATCCTGTCTTCCTGGGATGTGCTGTAATCAAGACCTGATGTGTTTTAAATGGATACCAACACACATAAAAATGTGAGGTGTATCATTTATTTATTTTGTTTTAGAAAACGATGATTGAGACGATTTATGAGATGAGGTTGAAGGTTAAGATATGGAGCTTGCTGGAATAAGACAGACCGCATTGATTAATATGAACATTAATATGTTTCTGTATGATGCTTTTACGAGCTGCACTTATTCATCCTTAGTAACTCCCAACAGGTACTAGCAGTTAAAATTAGATTACTACTGGAGCTTGCTTATATTCAAGGAAATATGACCAGATAGATTTGTTAGAAAATCAGTCACAGGCATTTTTTTATTTTTAAACGAAAGAAAAGTCACATACACATATGTTTTAGAGGCCGATTATTAACTTTTTAGGGTTTTCCGCAGGCAATGTTTTAGGGTTTATATAAATAATTATATTATATTATTTTTATACTGTATATTAAATCGCTATGCAAAATAATATCATATTTTGGACATAAACAGATACAGATGTCATTGTGTAATGACCCGAGATGTTTCACCGTGGTTCACTGATGTGATGTGTTTGTATTAAAACACTTTGCCACTGAGGTTTTACACAATTGACATTTGGATCAGTTACTAAGAGGACGTCAGTATCAGATGTTGGAATGTGCTGATACTCAGAAGATAGGATCAGTACATCCTTACATACTGTAGATAAGTGGCCTTGTTTGTGTTGTGTTGTGCTGCACCATACCATGTTTATGCTGCTGTGTCATCTCCTGTCTCTCTTCCTCTCCGTGTGGTCAGTCAAGGTGCAGAGGAGCAACCGGCCATTGCCCTGGGAGTCCGGCACAAACAACAACAGCAACTTCCTCCCTTACCAGCACTATAACACCTACCACCCTGACCAGTCCTGCAGCCAGGCCAAGCAGAAATCTTCTCCAAACAACCCCTGTAATACCCCTATTCCTTTCTCCTAAAGCCTTCATTTTTCCATTTCTCCTCTTCCTCACCATTTCTCTTCTACTTTCAGACCTTTGACCTTCTCATTTTGCATGGACTCTCATTTGTCACAAGATCTGTTTAAATGTTAATTCACAAACATTCATCAGGGTGTTATGGAAAAAAAAAAGTTGATGCAGCTTGATCCATTTCTAAAACCATGCCGTGGTTAAAGCCACTGAGATCACATTTATGGTCAACATGAACTACAGCTCTCCACCTTTGACCTTTGCATGATTTTTTATGTTGTAATGCAGCTACATGATTGGCTGATTGTATGAATGTGAAGCTGTAGAGTCTGAGTGTATTTTTCTATGTAAACAAACAGCATATTTTTTTAGAAAATATGCTATATCACGTAATACCTAGCTGTCATTAAACATGTGAATTAGCTCAATTAGAGCCATTGACATTAATATGAGTATAATAATATAAACCTGCCATTTAAATTACAGCTTGGTCTAAAGTCAGATCTGCTGTTGTCGAAAATTAATCAACATTTTCTGATCAGAATTGAGGATTCAACTGTGGTATAAAAGATCTCTATTGACCTCTGTCAACTCATACTATGCCCCAATTTATCATGTCCATGGCCGAAGTTGCGTTTGTGTTGTAGGCTTTTTTTTTCATCACTCAAGAGAAACTGGAGCAGAAATAATTCCTGGCTTCTTTTTTTTTTTTGTTCATGAAATGCACTGGGGCTACAGAACGTTTTCCTTCTCTTTTATCTCACTTGTCATTCCCGGTCCTTTATTGTACATGCGTTCATGTAGTCAAGCTGATTCTTGCCGGTGGAAAGCACCTTAACACCTTAAGGTGACATTGCATTCGAGACAAACATGCAGTCACTGAGCTTTTTGTGCCACTTTTTAGCAGCATTTTTTAAAACAGATCTCTCAGAGCTCAGTGAAAGGTTTCCACGGCTGCCGCTGTTACAATACAGAGCCACATGACTGTGATTCAGGACACCACATGACCCCCCACAGGTCCTGAGTACCTCTTTACAGGCTTAAGGGTTTTCTGGGATGCCTAGTCAATGGTAATTGATGGCCTAAGCCCTGCCTTTAGTAATGGCCTTTAATAGGCTAATAAGGTGGGATGACAGAGCGCTATCAAGATTATCCGTTTCATATGAGCCGCTTAGTCCCTCCTAACACTTCTCACCTCCCTTAAATGCTGCTCTCTCATTTGATGTCCTTCCAGATTTAAGGGCTGCCTCATCTGACACGCAGGCTCTGGTGATTATAATCAGCTCATTGCTTTAAAGTAAAGCTGCAGTAGCCGTATTGATCTCATGCATAGCTTTTTCTTCGTTTCAAGGGCAGTATGTGCATGGTCCAACTGCTCTAAAGTCTTCTCAGTGCATCAGGGCCACAAAGAAGCTGTGCCACTTCATTGGCTAAATTACAGGCACTTATGAGTAATTTACTGTAAGCCATTTGAAGCCAGTAAATCGTGCACATTTTCTCACATTCACCGATTCACTTTGCATATTCTTTTTTTTTTTTTTTAATCAAAATCTGTCTTATCTGTCTTATCTGTCTTTTTAAAGTTGAAGCTTTACTCAGGTGTTTCACTGAACTCACTTACTTATTACTTATTCACTGAATAAACCAACTCGGCAACGTTGAGGAAAAAGTTTAATGGTAATAATTGATTAAAATTCACCCATTGAAAACACAGTTTGGATTAATTGGCTGTCCTTCAAAATTTCTAAGCTAAGTGGCTTAATAAACAACTATTTACACACCAAATGCCCCGACTAAATTGAGAGAGAGAGAGAGAGTGTGTGTGCTTGTGTGCTTTTGTTTGTGCACTGAATGATTCAAAATCTGTATTTGTGCACTGAAAATAAAAAGACCTAAATTGTAGATAATCATTGGTTTTATATATATATATATATATAAATTCTATCTCTCTCTGTTTCTTCTCTCTCACTCACTAACTCTCTTTCTCCCTCTTTCTCGCTCCCGCTCTCTCTCTCTCTCTCTCTCTCTCTCTCTCTCTCTCTCTCTCTCTCTCTCTCTCTCTCTCTCTCTCTCTCTCTCTCTGTCTCTCAGCACTAGGCTCATCTTTCTCACCCACCTCCATGAGTGCCTACAGCTTGAGCTCCCTCAACATGAGCACACTGCCTCGCAACATGTATCCCACAAGCCCCCGCAGCACACTGATGAGGCGCAAACTGAAGAAGAAGGACTACAAGAGCTCATGTAGGTTTCCTGCTCTCCTTTAAGCCATTCCCAAACTCGGCTTTCGCTGTGTCTCCGTATTTCCTGCTGAATTTGTAATTGGACCAACCCCAAAATCGACAAAAACCCTGCAGTAGCAGCTGATGTAGTGAAGTGCACTTGTGTACAGCTTGATGAATGTTAAAAATATCGCGCTACCTGCTAGGCAGTAGGTCTTAAGCTCAGAAATGCCCAAGCTCACCCATTTCAGGACTTTTTCAATTTCTCAGAATGGCTGAGGTAAACATAAATAGCTGTTTTGCTATTGATTTCATATGGCCCTTACTAATATATTAGGATCACTGTGCTGCCATTTGTTCAGGTTTATTGCTTTTTCTGATGTGCAGGGAATTGTGTTAGACACAAGGGTGACTAAAACTTGTTCATGCATAATTGGGAACAGAAAGGAGCAATCCCAGAATATTTGCAGTTATATTGCTTTCTCATTGCAAGCCCATTTTCCCTACAGTTCAGGTTTGATTTACAGAAGTGCGGTTCTATACCTCATAGAAAAAGACATTTGTCGCGGGAAGTAATATATAATTATGTTAAATTGTTTTTGTTAGCAATATCAAAGTAGAAGGGAAACCAAATCTGCATGGAAAAAAGTGCAGTAAATGTCTTTTTACCTCTGCACCTCTGCTTGGTGTTCGCAAAGCCAAAGTCGTCTTTAACAGGCTGTTAGACGCAATCGTATCGTATCCTGCACAGTACATGATTAAAGGTACCAATATCTCACAACATGATTTTGCCCCATGCATCAACATCAATTAAATAGTACCAGGAATAAATCCATAATAAAATTCTACCTCAAAAAATGATACTGTACTATGAAGTGTTCTTACCCCCCAAAAAAATGTTGAGCTGGTGATTAATGAGGTGATTAATGAGGTGATTTAATTTGATTCAGTTTTATTTGTAACAATATTACATGACACTGTGACGAAGCAGCTTTACAGAAATAAACAATTTTAGGATGTAAACTGATTATATTGTATACATGATACATTTATGACAGCTAATTGAGAAATCCAGAGGCATTGGGGTTGAAGGACAGCTCCTTGACATGATATCAGGAGAAAACTGTTAGAGGAACCAAGCTCAGAAGGGTGACAGTGTGATTATTATAACTTTATAACCTATAATTACTTTGCAATGATGTAATGCATCAGTCTAGTTTTATCATGAAGTCTAATTAATTTTGTTGTTATGACACACTGTCACATACTTGTGTATTTCAGGTTACCACTAATTATATATTTCATTACTTCAGACTTCTGGCTTAAAAGTTATCAAGGATCGTAAAGTCAAAACATTTCTAAAGGGATGACTCTGGAGAACATCCGAATCATTAATAACTTAATTTATTTGTTCATTACAAGTGGACGAACTTGTGTGGGACTTGTGGATGATTATCTACTGATATTCAGGTTCTTTAGGGAATAGAGAATTTAGAGAGAGAGAGAGAGAGAGAGAGAGAGAGAGAGAGAGAGAGAGAGAGAGAGAGACTTGGAATTACCACATTGAGAGAGAGAGAGAGAGAGAGAGAGAGACTTGGAATTACCACATTGAGAGAGAGAGAGAGAGAGAGAGAGAGAGAGAGAGAGAGAGAGAGAGAGAGAGACTTGAAATGACTATATTTAGAGAGAGAGAGAGAATTGGAATGAATACAATTAGAGAGAAGAGAGAGAGAGAAAGACTTGGAATGACTACATTTAAAGAGACAGAAGAGAGAGAGACTGGGAATGACTGCATTTAGACAGAGAGACTTGAAATGACTATATTTAGAGAGAGAGAGAGAGAGAGAGAGAGAGAGAGAGAGAGAGAGAGAGAGAGAATTGGAATGACTACATTTAGGGAGAGAGAGAAGAGAGAGAGAAAGACTTGGAATGACTACATTTAATGAGACAGAAGAGAGAGACTGGGAATGACTACATTTAGAGAGAGAGACTGGGAATGACTGCATTTAGAGAGAGAGACTGGGAATGACTACATTTAGAGAGAGAGACTGGGAATGACTGCATTTAGAGAGAGAGACTGGGAATGACTGCATTTAGAGAGAGAGAGAGACTGGGGATGACTGCATTTAGAGAGAGAGAGAGAGACTGGGGATGACTGCATTTAGAGAGAGAGAGAGACTGGGGATGACTGCATTTAGAGAGAGAGAGAGACTGGGGATGACTACATTTAGAGAGAGAGACTGGGAATGACTACATTTAGAGAGAGAGAGAGACTGGGGATGACTGCATTTAGAGAGAGAGAGAGACTGGGGATGACTACATTTAGAGAGAGAGACTGGGAATGACTACATTTAGAGAGAGAGAGAGACTGGGGATGACTACATTTAGAGAGAGAGAGACTGGGGATGACTACATTTAGAGAGAGAGAGACTGGGGATGACTACATTTAGAGAGAGAGAGAGACTGGGAATGACTGCATTTAGAGAGACTGGGGATGACTGCATTTAGAGAGAGAGACTGGGGATGACTGCATTTAGAGAGAGAGAGGAGAGAGAGACTGGGGATGACTGCATTTAGAGAGAGAGAGAGAGACTGGGAATGACTGCATTTAGAGAGAGAGACTGGGAATGACTGCATTTAGAGAGAGAGAGAGACTGGGGATGACTGCATTTAGAGAGGGAGAGGAGAGAGAGACTGGGGATGACTGCATTTAGAGAGAGAGAGGAGAGAGAGACTGGGGATGACTGCATTCAGAGAGAGAGAGACTAGGAATGACTACATTTAGAGAGAGAGACTGAGGATGACTGCATTTAGAGAGAGAGACTGGGAATGACTGCATTTAGAGAGAGAGACTGGGAATGACTACATTTAGAGAGAGAGACTGGGAATGACTACATTTAGACAGAGAGACTGGGAATGACTACATTTAGAGAGAGAGACTGGGAATGACTACATTTAGAGAGAGAGACTGGGAATGACTACATTTAGACAGAGAGACTGGGAATGACTACATTTAGAGAGAGAGACTGGGAATGACTACATTTAGACAGAGACTGGGAATGACTACATTTAGAGAGAGAGACTGGGAATGACTACATTTAGAGAGAGAGACTGGGGATGACTGCATTTAGAGAGAGAGAGACTGGGGATGACTGCATTTAGAGAGAGAGACTGGGAATGACTACATTTAGAGAGAGAGACTTAGAATGACTACATTTAGAGAGAGAGACTGGGAATGACTACATTTAGAGAGAGAGACTGGGAATGACTACATTTAGAGAGAGAGACTGGGAATGACTGCATTTAGAGAGAGAGAGAGACTGGGAATGACTACATTTAGAGAGAGAGACTGGGAATGACTACATTTAGAGAGAGAGACTGGGAATGACTGCATTTAGAGAGAGAGAGAGAGACTGGGAATGACTACATTTAGAGAGAGAGACTGGGAATGACTACATTTAGAGAGAGAGAGACTGGGAATGACTACATTTAGAGAGAGAGAGACTGGGAATGACTACATTTAGAGAGAGACTGGGAATGACTACATTTAGAGAGAGAGACTGGGAATGACTACATTTAGAGAGAGAGACTGGGAATGACTACATTAAGAATTTTGTTCTTGGCTGTAATATCCCGTGCCGTGGGGCGGGAGGAGGGAAATGACACCTCTGGCTAGCCCATAATTAGATCCTGTAAGATATTTCAGATTGTTCAGTGAAGCAGCCTGCCTGGAACAGCTCGCCCCCTCTGCAGCAGATAATTACCCCAGCCACACAGGCACATCTCAGATAGCTCTTTCTTATCACTAAACTTAACAATAAACAGGAAGCCGGGCTGGAGGAAAACAACAACACTAATCGCTAGTGCTGCTGGAAACAGCACGCTGTCAGGAGACGGCTTCTCATTTCTTTAACTTTTTCTTCTTTGAAGCTTGGAGTTCAGCTTCACTACATGACTACATGGCAGTTAACATGCCAGTGGGGTGTGGAAGGAACATAAGATTCCCAGCAGACGAGCCATACTGGCCGTTCATTAGACTCTCAGGGCATCGTTAATTTCTTCCTAACCGAGAAGTTTGAAGCGATCCTGTTTATGATGTGTAACTCGTTTAATCATGTAAACAGCATCGAATCATTATAAAGTTTTAGAATTCCGGGTACGACGATTCGAACGTGCTATCCGTAAATAATTACTTGACAGTTTTGTTGTTTTGGCTAATTAGTTCAGGATGTGTTGATGTCATAACACACAGCTAATCAAAAACAACAACAGAGCAGCTAATTCTCCAGTTATATCACATTCCCTGAAATTGGAGGACTCTTCTGAAGTCCTTGTAATCAGGCGGCTTGAGCAGAATTCTGCAGAGTTCGCACAGTGTTTACAACGAGTTGCATAATTATTCACCCCTTCAAGACTGTTTTATTAGTCATTTTAAATACCAGCGTCAGCTTTTTTGTCCATTCGAGCTGTCATTTTAATTCCAGGTGTAACACAAAATGGTGAACAGTCTAAGGAGGATACTTAGGAGGAGTAAAGCTCTGTTCTAAAATCACATGAAAGCGACTTAACAAGAGAGTAAAGGCTAGTGAGTAGCGAACATCACGTTAAAGTAGAGCCGAGTTTAGCAGAGAACAGATTCCCGCTATGACGACAGCATTGACGTAGAAGTATTGATTAAATAATCCAACCTAACAGCAGCAAATACACAAACCTCTCTTCTTACATTTGAATCGTGTCCACTCTGGGCTGATACAGCTTCATCTGATGATTGAATAGTTTGATCTGATTCAGAAACATTCTGCTTCTTCCTGCATTGAATTTCCCGCACCTGATTTTAATCACAAGCTCTTTTATGGTTTTCCAACTACAACTAACTATACACAGATGTTTTACTCATCACATCTGTTCCAGGTCACCTAGTCTAGTAATCATGTCTGCTCACAATTACTGTATAATTACAAACTGTTAATAATAGCCATCGGTAATGTGTGCAGAAGTGAAAGGAACAGAGAGGCGAAGAGGTCAGGGAGAGAATGCAGAACAGCTCATTCGTCATGTTTAAGCTTAGGCTTGATTGACGTTGCCTGTAACAGAGATACTTTTATCGAATGGGTCTCTGGAGGCTTTGTTGTCTTCAGCTCACAGGGGGGAGCAAAAAAGTATGCTGACACTTTGTTTCCAGCATGTCCACAAACCTTCCCTGACTACAGAGACACGTTCTGCAAAGTCATCTATCACAGAGTCCAGATACTGATGCTGGCCAGTCATGATGCAATAAAAGACAATAAAGAAGGTCACGCTACTCTGTTGAAAGATCACACACACACACACACACACACACTCACTCACACACAGTGTGAATACTTTCACAAAGCTTTTGCACAAAAGCTGTTTGTGTTGTGCCTCGTTCGTCCTGGTTTCACTCATCTTTGTAGAGCGAAAACATGAACCTTCTTAGTACTGCTGACCTTCAGGATCCAGGTTTTACTCTCTGTCTTAAGAACAACCTCATAATGTTCAATCTTCTGCCTCCTGAGGCTGTCATGCTTATCAAGATATATTCCCTTTCGGTGTTTCTGTGATCCAGCTTAATCACAAAAAATCATCCCGTCCTTTATCTCTCTGTTCCAGCTTATCATAACGGCTGTGCTAAATGTAGCATGACCAAGGTAGGAGTAAATCTCCTCTCTGGGAACCATTAACACAAAGTAATTTTTTTGTATCTGGGGTCTTCTCGGTGCACATTCCAGAATGTGTTATTTGAGGCATTAAGGTGATTTTGCAAAGACAATCCCTGTTAAATATAAGTGCTTTTTTAAGAGCTGTATTGGCTCTAAGGCATCTAATAGCCATGAACTAGAACTAGCTCTTGGTCATTTCTTTTTGGCTTCAAATGATGTGCCATCATCATATGTCTTAATCCTGCAAAGCAAAGATTTTTGTGCTCATTATTTATTGGAGACAAAAATTATCTCCTAAATCCTCCAACACTTCGTCTTCAGTCTCCAGTCTGCATCTGACTCATGGAACAAGCTGTGAAATGCATCAATGCCAGAGGGATAGAAGAAAAGACCGACCTGGCAGTGATTCATCGGAAATCTGTGGCTGGCGACCCCTCAGGAGTACAAAATTGCACTCTCTGTTTTTCTTCCATTTTGAAGTGTGCTGTGAAAGGGACACTAATATTGGGTACAGTCCTCGGTCCCGAATGAACAGGCTTTGGATGAGGCTTCTGAATACATAAACTTTTAGAAGACCAATTTACAATGGCTATAATAAGAAAAGAACTGTTTAAAGTGTGAATTGTATTGTTTTAAAGTGCCAAGTAGTTTTACAAATTCTAAATCAGTCTTCGAATTTAAACACTTATCAGACACCTGGTCTGATTACTACTTCTTCCCGAAACTACTTCATCAATCCTGACGTCATACCCCTGGTTGGAGCCTTGTCACCTGCTGTGCACTCTGCTGGTGATAGATCTGCATGGACAGCCTGTGACTCATGGTATTGATGTGGCTGGTGTAGCCTGAAGACTGTCATGCCGTCTTTGAGCTACTGTTCGCTCAGCTTTGTGGCCGGGACTTCATCAGCGATCATTTGAAGCAGGAAGGAATTTATGTTGGGTCTGTGGTGAGCTCAGAAATTGTGCTGAATTGTTAGTTCCTCAGGAGCTCTCAGTTGCTTAATTCCCCTCAACTACAAACTGTTGTAGAAAGGACATTATTTACATTTACACTAGTTACTGTAGAGTGTTACCCAAATGAGGATGAGGTTCCCTGTTTCCTCTCAAGGTTTCTTCCTCATATCATCTCAGAGAGTTTTCCCTTGCCGCCGTCACCTCCGGCTTGCTCATTAGATATAAATGTTAGAGATATATAGTAAGTTCATTTTAACTTTAAATTTAAAAAACTTTTTTGTTTGTCATTCTTATTTAAGCTGATTTGAGAATTGCGAAAAGCGCTAAACAAACAAATAGAATTGAATTGAATCATCAGGATCAAACTTGTGGATCAAGGAATCTTTAAAACATTGTTTGACTGGCTGTGGAAATCCAGCCGGTGTAAGCTTAAGCCATCAATCACAGTGGCAACTGTTCACGATTCTCATCAGAGCTATCCTGGACTTATAAAGAGCACAACCAGCTCAGAGCAAGTTGATGAAAGATTTTTTTTTTTTATCATGTCTGGTGTGTTTGCCATATAATGTTCAGGGAAGACTGCTTCTGCTGCGAGAGACAGTTCTTGATACTTACCAGTGGCCATCTCAGCTCTCTGACACTTTTGATGGATTAGATGCAATTTTAGTTGTTGGACTTTAACTCTGAAGCCGTTGTGTATGTTCAGGCTTTTAAGATGTTTTTTTTTCTCTGTTCGTGAAAGATTTAATAAAGTTGAGATGATGACTGGTTCCACTGCAAAATCACTTCTGCTGAAGTGACTCACTTGACTTCTGGATAATTATAAATCTCAACAACTTACCATTTAGATCCCTACGATGTGTCGGTCAAAACCTATTTGGGGTTTTAATATGTCCGATGCACTGGAAAAGAAATTACAGTGGTAATTTTTGCTTCTAATGAAAATGGCTAAACATAAGTACTGATAATTGCAAACAGCTCACTGTGGCTTAGTGAGTACAAGCTCTGCAGGATTATTCGCCCGTTATTTGGTAACTTGCCCTAATACCCAGTCTGTCACACCATATGTTGTTTAGACTAGCACTAACATGTTATCCAATCTGCAAATTAGCCATAAGGATCATTTTTGCTTGATTTTAACCTGAGAACATGTGTAGGCGTCATGTGAACGCATTCATATAAGTGTCTGCCAGCATACTTTAGCATATTAGTGAGCATGTGAGCTTTAAGAGTGTTGAATGCACTAATCCAGAAAGCACACGAATAGAGAGAATAGGCAGAAGAAGCAAACTAGTGGATAGTTTCTGGCATTATAACTCTGAAATATATATTTTCTTTGCATTTCTTTTTCCACAGCTATACACGTACATGTATTTTAAAAAATAATTGACAATTTGTAAGATTGCATAATTTATAATATTGCACATTTTACCAGCCTGGGTACAGGACACGCTTCCCTGTTTAAACTTATTTGATCTACAGCACTTTAGTGACTTTAGAGGCTTCTCTGCTAGCTCTGCTTATTCATAAAGACTCTTTGTGTCTCAATGCAGTTACAATTAAGTGCCTAATTTCTCATGCTCCTCGGTTACTTTCATGGTACTGATGTGATAGAGTTGCTCCAAGATCTCATATTACTCAGCCTGTAATGTATTGAAGGGTTTTGCCCAAAGGCTCTTAGCTATGATAAGATTTTGAGGATAATGGCGTTTTTTATCAAAAGGCTATATCTTATCAAACAGCTTTGGCAGACAGGCCCGGATGTATGATCCAATTCAGCACAAAAACAAGGTTTCATTCTATAGGAACTTTAATAAGATCTTACCACAGATCATCTGCCTTTTGTGTTTATAAACTATTTCACTAGTGAAGCTCAGATGGATCATACCCTCTGAAAATTTAGTTAGGTTGAAAATATCCCACATTGGGTGAATTTGGAAACCCGACACTGGGTTAATTTGAGTTAAACCCCGCGAGGTTAGCTATTCACTCTGCATGTGTGTCAACATGGATGTTACTGAAGTGTAGCCATGAAAGTTGTGCTCGTTGCAGTGTGTGCATCACAAAGAAGACTTTCTCACATCAAACGTACTAACTTGCACAATATCATATTAAATGTTAACTCGGTATCATATCCACATACAGTACATCTGAATTATCTTATCAGAAACTCTGAATTAGCAGCTAGATTTTAAAACTGTATTTCCTTTATATTGCCAGTTTGTCTCAATAGGCACAGTGGAAAGTTTCAGAAAAGTGAATGTACTCTATTAGGTTTATGATTGTCAGGACTACATTATCTTTTAGCACCTGCACCTCACAAGATCTCACACACATCTGAGTCACATTTATATATAATGAGCAGGGCTATTTACGTTCTGCCACTGGTAACTCTCATTGTTCATCAAGCTCATGTCATGTGCTTGTGTCTTTTCAGTATGTTTACCTAATTCTTACCACTTTTTCCTTGTGTGTGTGTTTTGGATTGTGTCAATTAAACCATATCTTCACATTATCAACCCAACTCCCTGGCTTAACAAGTTAAATCCAGCAAATGGCTTGTAAAATAACCCAGTATGTGTTTTTAGGGCTAAAGTTGCTTTCTCTGCATTGCAGTGTCTCTGGCCTCAAGCACTGTAGGCTTGGCCGGACAGGTGGTCCACACAGAGACCACTGAGGTGACCCTGGTCAGCGACTCCGTCATGGGATTTGGAATTCAGCTCCAGGGAGGGGTGTTTGCCACCGAAACTCTCACTTCTCCTCCTCTTATCGCTTACATCGACCACGACAGCCCAGCTGAGAGGTGAGGTCTCAGAACAGGATCCAGGTCTTATTTCATCTCAGCAAATTAAACTAACGGGCTTAAAATGGAGCACTCTGGTCAAGATCTGAAACTTGTAATTGCTTGCTTTATCGTTGTCTTGTGATCTGTACTGAGACAGCATTAATGTTTTATTTCTAATCTTAAACCACGTTGCATTTGTCTCCGATCCCATCCCAGAACTGCATCAGCATCTTATCTTCCTCTGCTTGACTTTTCCCGTCATGTAATTACAGCTATTGCACTTGATACATCGCCGGGTGGCTGTGATAAGGGGACTTTCAGCCAGAATGTGGGTTGATTGAATGCTTAGCTACATGAGAGGCTAACAAACATAGCTGTTATTACCCTGGTGGGCCTGTCTCAGATGGCAAACAAGTAAACAAACATATGTAGAAGCTGACAGGATTTACACCCAAATCTCAGAGTAATTACCAGGTTCTAACGACAGCTTTGGCATTAACTTTGGCAATTGTACTTTTGCTGAATGGCATGAACCTTTTATTAATGAGAGATCAAGGATAGGCTAACATTTACACTCAAGTAAGCCCATAGTTATTTTTCCTGTAGTCTTCCATTCGGTTACTAGAATATGCATTTGGGGGGTTTTTTAGTTGTTGTTTTTTTTTGTCTCTAAAATTATTTAAGTAGGTTTGCACTTCTCAGTCTGAGCTTATGTTTCTTCTAAACCTGAATAATTGAAATAGAATTAATGAACACTTGTATTTAGACTAAATAAAATATTCACAAGTGCTTGGCTTCTGTTATGTGAGTCTAAAAATATGACTATAATATATCATTAGTTTTTGCCCGTAACAAGTGTAATGATGGTTTATTAATACACAATTGCTTTTTTCCCCTCAATGATGTATTTGTATAATAAGTGGTTTAAGCTTGGCAAAAGAGGAAAAAAGTAGGGAAAAAAGTTCCTGTTGATTAGTCCAGCCAGACCTGAATCAGCAGTTGGATGTCTCAGCTGGAGTTTGAGGAAAACATTGAACATGGAGTTACCTGTCTGGTTAGTTTAATTGAGGCAATTTATAAAATTCAGTGCGGTATCTGCTAACTTTCTGTAATACCCCCCAGGTTTGGAAAGTATAAATATGATACCAAAAACTATTTTTAGAATAGTTTTCTTCATGTTTTGAATCGTTGTCATATTGTAGGGATACAATCACATTTTTTAACATTTTGGAATTTGTAAACAGTTGATGGATTGAATTCGTAGATTCAATAAAAAAGATAAAAGGATATACATGCCTGGGTGTACAAACTTTTGCATTTATACAGTATGTATACTCTCTTGTCCAAAGTATGGAGTGATGTTCTTGCTGTTATAGAACAATAATCAGCACATCCCAACGTCCCACAGGGTTTATTCCTTATACCACATCCAATACATGACACAGGTTTTTAATTAGTTTTAGTTATATTTAATGTTATGGAACATCTGTATCGTGTTATTATTCATGCTGTAATAGCTGTTAACAATCATTACATCACCAGCTTCCTTTTTCTTTGTTTAAATTTTTAATTATGACAACAAAAAAAAAAAGAATCGTTTTACATTTCTGTCAATCTTTATAAACAGTAACATCTTCTGACTTCATCTTCAGAATAAAGCTGTTTTGCCAGTACAGCTGGTGTTTTGGTTGCTTTTCTGTGCAGTGTCTCTGAATAACGAGTTGATACTTCTGGTATGGACTGTACGCAGGTGTGGAGTCTTGCAGATCGGCGACCGACTCCTGTCCATCAATGGGATTCCCACAGAGGACAGCACATTGGAGGAGACTAACCAGCTGCTTCGCGACTCCAGCATCACCAGCAAAGTTACACTGGAGATTGAGTTTGATGTAGCAGGTAAAGACACAACAGCTCATTCATTTCCTGGGATTAAAAAAAAAGCCTCACAAGACTGGTCTATTATTATGTGATCCAAGCTGTCTGCCACCTGTTTACTGCTTACAAGTGATCAGTGCGAGCCTATAGGCAAACAGTGAATTGAAAGCCATCCAAAAGTGCAATCTTGAGGCTGTGTGTTTGTGTTGGTGGAGGTATGAAAATGATCCGTCACTACTCCCATGCTGAGCTTTGGCACTGTGATCAGAGCTTGAATCCTGCCAGAAGCTCACCATCCTGAACACACATACTAATTAATATGTGGAATTTTTAGCGCCAAATCCTTTTCGCTTTCGACATTTCATGAATATATTCCTGAGTATGAAACACAAATATCAGATCCACACAGAGCAGAAGAAACAACATGCATCTTTTACATGAATTCTCCGACAGGGTGATGTATTTGTCAGTCATACAGTCATCATTTTACCTCACTGAGCAGTCACAGTGCTTTCTATTTCCCATAGAACGTCGGCAGGAAGTGAAATGACTTGAACTTGGCTTTGCTGGAAGGGATTTTGATCGTGACTCTGAGGTGTTTCAGCACAGAATGAATGTGCTCCTGAAGGAGGAACAAGCTTTCCTGATTTTTTTTTTTTGGGTGATTGTTTTAAAACAAAAAGCCTGGCTTTATGGTTCACATGTGTAATTGCAGTCCATGAGAGACCAGTCGAACTTCTTTGTCTGATGCTTTGATGGTTTTCCTGTCAGCTGAGGTCCTTTGTAGCTGTGCACTCAGAGAGAAAGGAGGGCATTTTGCTCCATTAGTTATTGCCACCTTCTATTGCTCCACACTAACCTCTATAAACCTGCTATGTCATGAAGCTGTCAGAGAAAAGTACTGGAGGCTTTGTTATCTAAATTCTTCACACCTTTCCCTCACCTGTGTCAGGTTTCCTCTTTTAGTTTGACATGAAGTTCAATTTTACCTGATATGGCCAAATGTTACTATTTATTTCTGTCTTTTCTGTCTGTTAGAGTCTGTTATCCCAAGCAGTGGCACCTTCCATGTGAAGCTACCAAAGAAGCCAGGAGTGGAGCTGGGCATTACTATCAGCTGTGAGTGGTTTTTTTTTCTCCCCTACTCACATCATTACACAGATCATGTCATTAAGCGGTCAAGAAAAACTTAATGATGCATAGTTTTAATTAGTATTGCTGACAATTCTATACTGTAGAGTGGATATTAGATATTAGCTCAGGAATATAGCAAAGTTCCTATTTCACAGATGCTAGCAGAGTAAGCCTGGGGTTAGTGGACATGGCGATTAAAAAAGGGAGGGGAGGGTCGGATTAATACCCCCAATGATTTGCCATTAATTATATAATTATATAATGTGGCTTATTCATTTTCTAAGGCTTATTCCAATTAGCACGAGTCTAAAGGACTGACCTATTTAGAGTAATCCAACAGATAATGCAGGTTGCTGTATCTTTTAAGTTAATAAGCATAATAGAAACAAATCGCTGCAAATGGCCTTCATAGCATCATTATTTATCTCACGACTATAAATGAAAGCAAGCTGTAATTAGCCATTGTAATTGTCTGTTGGTAGTTGCCCAGTATTCTGGTCATACTTTTTAACCACTATGGGTTTAAAAGAGCCTTTGAATATTTCATTCTTTGGGCACAGCCACTTTCTGGGAGTAAATGGTTTTGTGATTTATCTCCCAGAAGAAGTTTCTGGAAATGCCCATTTCTCCTGAATTCAGAAACCACCCAATGATTCTTCTGCAATGATTTTCACTGTTTTTTGTTGGACAGTGCTAGGCTGTATTAGTGCATTTGCCTGTGTGCAATGCTGAACCTGAGAGATAAAGCCAAATAATGGCAAGAAAGAAACTCTTGCTCTCAAAGTGAGGTCTTAGAAGCAAAGCCAGGGGGTCTGTGATTTTTCATTTTGTTACACTGGTGGAAATTAATTCCCCTTGTTATCGAAGTATAGTGATTAAATTTGCGTAGATATTAGTCTTTTTGACGTTTTGGCCAGTTAAACAAGTTCAATTCAAAGCTTTACAACTGAATTGCAAAAAAGCTTGGACCCAATCTTTTCTCTCTTATGATTTAAAAAGCTCTGTAAACACCAATAAATAGCCAGCATATCATTATACATATTTGATTAATGAGCCCGATATTTCTATAGCTCACTAAATCTATCTGTGCTGCGGGGGGTATGGAATTAATATTTTTGTTACAGCTAAAGGCAACCATGGCAGTAAAAGGATTGTAGTAAATAAGCAGATATATTAGTAACCAGATCTAAAGACAACTAGTAGACGAATTAGGAAATGTATTGAGTTTTTACATCATTACAACAAAAAAAATAAACTGATCACTAAGAATTTCCATTGGTTTACAGTTGCCTTAACATTTGCGTAATGCCTAGTGATGCCTAGAGAGGCAGTACACAGTAATATAGTGACTCTTGTATGTCACCGCCACCGTTAAGTATCACATGCATGGCATCAATACTTAAATTGATTTTAATTGCGTATTTGCCTCTAAGGGCTTTGTAATAATCAGGCGATAAGAAACAATGCATTTGTCTTTGATAGTTTCAGACATGGAACATTACAGAGTTACACTCTACAGGCTTGAACTCCCCAATTATAGCTACAGATGTTTATTAGTCACAGATTAATGACCTTCTGTGACAGTTATGAATGTTACATATTATCTAGAAAATTGCAGCTGATTTTATTTCTATCACATTTAAATATATTAGAAGCTATATACATTGGGAAATATATCATTAGCTCTATACTGTTACTGGTCTTTACTACATTTGGTGAAATTTTGGCAGAACTCATTATTAGCCAGCATTAGGTCCCAGCTGACTCCCCACTTTCATTTTCAAGAAAGTTATTTTGAGACAAAGAGAGAATCTCCTGTAATGTATTTTGTTCCTCTGGCCAGCGTTGCTCAGTGCTCCGTTCCCCACCTTCTATGTTGAATTCTCAAGGCCTTAACCAGAAGTTGCATCACTGCATACATCACTGCCTGGTCAAGCAAAGATAATTTATTGCCTGAGCACATTCTGTTCTCATTACAGTTATTGTTTTCAGAGTTTTGTAAAGCATTTGTGTTCTGTTGAAAAATTTAAGTCTAGTATTAGCGATGTGTGTGGAGCTGGGAAGCTGATAAGAATAATGAATATATGAATTATATATATATATATATATATATATATATATATATATATATATATATATATATATATATATATATATATATAATGAATATATGAATTATATATATATAATGAATATATGAATTATATATATATATAATGAATATATGAATTATATATATATATATATATATATATATATATATATATATATATATATATATATATATATATGTGTGTGTGTGTGTGTGTGTGTGTGTGTGTGTGTGTGTGTGTGTGTGTGTGTGTGTGTGTGTGTGTGTGTATTTCTGGATATACTATATTTCATGAATTTGGCTTCTAAATTCTGTACACATCTCTTTAAACATCTCTTCTGTAGTGTGCTTAATTATTGTTCATTGTACCCCTGTTTTTAAAATTGTCCAAAAATTCAGATTTTATGAAAATTAGGCCAAAGATGATGCATCCAGGAGTTACATTGAAAATGAGTGGTTGAGCCTTTAGATAATCACAGCCGTCCTGTACGCTAACATATACATCAAGTGAAATGAAGAGGCTTTTCCACTTCCAGATTTATATAACTGAGCAGTTGCTGGGATTTGAGCCTCCAACTTTCCCATCTGTAGTCCAACACCTTAAACTCTATAATGCAGATATAAAACAGCTATAATGAGGTAAATACATCTACTTTGTTAGCTGCTAAATTTAGCATAGCCAAGCCAGGTACAACATTATCTAAATGTTAACTCTGGGTATATCGTAAGCATCAAGTCTTTGGCTATTTGAGTAGAGCATAAAAACACTGACCGTTCTAAAAGTATCTACTTTTCTCTGGGAACACCATTGGAATCCAATATGCCCAGATGCTTCACCATGGTGGAATTTGCCCAACCATCTGTGGCGATATTAAACCATCTGTAAAAGAATAAGGTTTATGGGAACATGACGATCTGGGCTTGCGAATGAAGTGAACCATTTTGTAAATGTTAAAACTTTATAAAGTCCCCCATTAAATAAACAAGCTGGGATTTTAGGATTTGCTGCACTACCTTCTGTAAAGAATAGAAACTTATGTCGAATATTCTCTTAGGCTTTCTGCATTTTCTAAGCTCTAAGAACCACAGTACCCAATTCAGATAGAGAACCTTATTTCCAGCAGTAGAACAAGGCATTCTTTAGAGATACATCATACACCTTAATTCTGTATGAAATGATAAATACCACCCTCTCAAATGCAGTTTTCCAGGGTGCACTTTGTCAAGAGGAAGATCCTTCTTTCTGCTTATAAACCTCCTTTTGCTGGCTCACAGCCAGCCAGCCATGTTCCCGCTTTGTATGTTTGTACTGTATGATGGATTGAGACGAGAGAGAAAGCACGACAGGAAAGAATACGAGAGAGCACAGTGAACAGTCAGCTGCACTGATGTTATTGTCTGCAACATGCTGAGGACACAGCAAACAGCCTGCAGGGTCATGCTCTCACATTGCTCAAAGTACCACCTTATTTATGTGCTTTGTGAAGTGCTTAACGCCACCTAGCTTTATGTCTGACACAAGTCATATTTCTCCCGAGGCGGTAAAGTCAGCCAGGGACAGCTCGCTTGTACTTATTGTTTATCCTACTTTGGAATTTTACATCAATCAGTCCCATACCCTGATGGAAGAATCTGATTAAATAGAATGCTGCGATTTATGTGACGTTGATGCTACTTCAGTGTTTTCCTGAGTGCTGAATATTGTCATATATTAGCGTTAAACAGTATCCTCATGCAGAGCAGGTGAGAAACATCAGCGTTCATCCTGATAAGCTTTCCTTTAGCGGGTTGATGGAAAATGGGACTTTGGCATATTTGCTTCTCTGTGTCACAGCATGAATCAAGAAAGTGATCTCAGCCTGATGCTCGCCTAGTACGATTCAGACAAATGTGGCACACAGACGAGCAGCAGCAAAGATGTACCACTCATCACAGTTACACCAAACAGCAGATGGAGAAAAAGACAAATCAGATTTGTCTGAGAAGGAGGCGTCATAGAGTAAGCTGTCATCTAGCCCGGATGTGGCAAAAACAAACACGCAGCAACAACACAACAAAATGGGCTGAATCATTTCCTTTTTTTTTCCTGATAAGAGCTGATTTACACTGACAAAAGCCCACACAAACATGGGCTGCTCGAGTGAAGTGAAAAACCTGTGTGGAGTTATGCAATTTATAAAGCCAAACATCATGGTGACTCTTGACGGATGTGAGGGATGATGCTGCATCAATGTTGTTTGTTCTTTGCTGCAGTTCTTTTTTCTTTTTTTTTCCACCGTGCAATATTATTCTTTTTTTTGTAGATTTTGTTTCCAAATATTCATTCCAAGCCACAGCTCTTGATCTAGCTGGTGATACCCACCATGCTGCCTAGAGGCTTGAAATGTTTGATGTGTCTGAACAGAACTTTTTCTATTTTTTTCTCTCTATACAAGTAAACAACATTGATCACAAATCAATGTGTTGTGATGTAGCATGAGCAGCCGTTTGAAAAGATGTGGTTTACATTCAAGGTGTTTTGGCAAATTGCCTTATCTAGAGTGAATTACAGAACTGCTTTATAAAGCCTCTATCAGTGAATACATCCATACTGATTCACAGGTTCATGAACTAAGAGTACCATCAGTCTAATCCTCTATTAGAGAAAATACAACAATAAGAAAACACAGACATTTAAGTAGTTCAGAAAGAGTTACTGTAGGTCTTTACACATGGTTGGAAGACTTCCAGTGACTCAGTAGTTCAAACATCTAGAAGTTGTTCATTCCACCAATGACGTGCTAGAACACAGAATAGTCTTGATGTGTGCCTTCTTTGCGATTGGCTGAAAACTTCTTCCCCGGTTGGTAGCTGTTTTGTTGGGTTGGAATCAGCAGGTGACTAAATTATTCTATCCATAACTATCAAATTTAAAGGTTACAAAATCTTTATCAAGGTCTAATTTGTCATGAAATTGGGAAAATATGTCACTTCTAGTGGGACATCTGATCCATTAAATCCAATGGGTGGTTTAGCGTACGTTATGTAGCTAGTTTTAAAGCTGTATTATGCTAACAAGGTTTAGATGTTATGTTTTGAAAGAGAAGTTTAACACATTGATTTTTCAATGTGACGCTTGTGAAGTAAGGTGGAAGTCATGGCCTAATGGTTAGAGAGTTTGACCCCTAACCCTAAGGTTGTGGGTTCGAGTCTCGGGCTGGCAGTACCCCGACTTAGGTGCCCTTGAGCAAGGCATTGAACCCCCCAACCGCTCCCCGGGCGCAAGAGCATAAATGGCTGCCCACTGCTCCGGGTGTGTGTTCACGGTGTGTGTGTGTTCAGTGCTGTGTGTGTGTGCACTTTTGGATGGGTTAAACACAGAGAACGAATTCTGAGTATGGGTCACTATACTTAGCTGTATGTCACGTCACTTTCATTCTGGTGCACATGTTCCTGTTCACTTGGTCAGACTAAAGAACGCTTAAATGATATCAGTCGGTGTAATACGTTATCCTAATGACATAAGCCTGTATAGTAGGAAACGCTATGATGCCTGTCTGATATTCTGAGCAAACATTTTTAGGTTGAATAATAAACTATGGACCAGTTACTTTGTGCGTGTGCTTTTCTAACTTTGCTCTTGTAATGTGGATCTTGTTCAAGCCTCTTTCTCTCTGATTGTCAGTCCTTGAGGCAATTTCTTGCCTTTGCTTGCTATCTATGGCTGAGGCCACCAGTGCAATCTGCTGCATCTAGATTGAGTCATCAACATTTTACAATTGAATCTCTGCATTCTGTTCGCTCTCTCAGCCTGTTGCCCAACACCGCCATTTTTCTTTGTCTCTTCTTGTTATATTAGGGATTTTGTTTCCACTCTACCAACCGCCCTTAAATAAATTTGTATGTTACAGCAATTCATGTAACAATTTCCTCGGCCAGTACTGCCTTAACTCTTGCAGAAGACAGAGATATATTAGCAGGGGACTTCAGACTTGTGTCTACTCATTTCTCCACACTTCTTTCCACAGCTTGCAGCATCTGTGTAAGACAGTACATTTTATTCAGTGTACCCACTGCCTAGAGTTGCATCCTTATAAATCTGCAGGAGGGAAACGAGGACTCGAGGACATTGCTTGTTTAGAATACCAAAGCACAGAATTTGCTGTGTAAGCTAAAAGTAGACTCTACCTCATCAGCACTAAGCAAATACAGGTGGGAGCTGATGAAGTCATGGGACACTGCAGATGTGAGATCCAAAGGAAACCACTGGAGGTCCTTCTCTAATGAGAGGTGGTCTTATTACTCAGTCAGCAAAAAAATACAAAATAATGACTCCCCGTTCTTACATGGTATCTCCTGAGTGAGGTATACAGTGTAGATCTTGGGAATACACCTGTTTTTTTTTTTTTATCTTCTTCGAAACACGTGGTAAAGAGATTTCTGACAAAAGTGATGAAACAGATCTGGAGAATGTTCGATTACACAATTCACTGGGTGTCTTTTTTGATTTGTTCACGTTTCTTCGTTCTTTCTGTTTCTCCCAGCCCCATCTAACAGGAAGCCAGGTGATTCTCTCATCATCTCCGACATAAAGAAGGGCAGCGTGGCGCACAGGTAACACTTTTAATCTCATCCTTCAGAGTTGTGTAATCACTATAAAAGCTGCTCTGTTTAAGCCATACAGAGGCTCCCGAGTGGCCCAACAGAAAAGCATTCATACTGTCATCTGAAAATTATGAGTTCATATCCCAAGGTGGATGGCTTCACGTCTTGGAAGAAGCACTATTTGTTGTTTATTATTATGATTGAACTATTTCACTGGCTTCATGTTGCACTGCACTGAAAATGAAAATACAATCAAATAAACGTTACGCATTATTAGAATATACATCTAGTTAGCCCCTTAAAGCCAAGGTTTGTTAATTAATTATTCATCTTAAAGCATATTATTCAGTGACTGCCATGAATTATTAATTGAGTGAAACTGGCAGCTGTGTTAGTCATTGTTTCATTCTGTGGTCAGGAAACAGGAGCTCGGTTTGTGGACAAAGCTCTCGGCTTTCCGGTCAGTCTACTACGACCGCAAGCTGTGTGTCGTAAGTTGAAGAAAAAACTTGCAAGGACAAATGCAATTGCTCTCCAGAATTGCTTTACTTACTTTTTCGTGATGAGGGTGAGGAGATTGATAAGCCGATTGAACATCAGAGTAGACTTCCTATTCCTCTCATTTGAGAGCCAGTTCTGGTTGTTAGGCTCCAACTTGTCAGCTCCTGCTAGAGCTGTTCCCATCAGGCATGTCTTATTGAGCGAGAACACTGGGGCAGTCCCAGGATTTGCTCAAGAGGTGGTTTGATATTTTGGGAATCCCACAAGAGAAGCTGTGATTGGGGATGGAGAATGAAAACCCACTGACTGCTCCTGTGTGTTTAAGGGGTTACATGAGAGCCACAGATCACCCCACTGTCTTAATAACACATACTACATTCTTTCAGAACCCTGCAGTAATCCAGTTACCTCGTATACCGCCTGTGTGATTTAAACCAATATCTCACTCTTCTCCGTTACACACCGTCACCTGGGGATCTCATTTGCGTCGTTCTCATTTTAAAGATTGATCCAGAGGCACATGCTGAGGTACACACATGAACACACTGAGCCATGATTGTGTTATATGTTTAGCTCCAGTCAGGCCTGTGCCTGATTTGCAGTGCAGTTGTGTATATGTGTGAGTGTGTGTGTGTTTGCAGGGCACCAAATGAGTGAGATCTGATGGTATAGAGCCTTGCAGGGTGATTTAATTAAAGGCATTTGAGCAGAAAACAGAGCAGCAAGTTCTGGGTTACGTCCAAAGACCCATTCAGATCACGGAGGGGTTATTCAACGTGCAAATGTTGATTACAAACACATGATTCAAGACAGCTAGAGTTGGACATGAAGAATTTACCTCTCTGATGAACAGTTGCATTTGTGAATTCTTTTTAATTACTTACATTTAGCAGAGATGCTCTGATTTGCTAGGCTGTTGCATAATTTCACATGGGTCTGCCTAATCATCGTGCACTAACAAGCAGAAACTGGGTTAGACAGGATATGCAAAGATCAAGATTATTTAATGTGACAGAAACCCCACTGCAATGATTATGTGGCCATTCAGCATTGTCTCTGCTGAATACACACCTCATTTCTGTGCCCCTCCAATTGTGCTCTCCTGCAGCTTGATAGAGCAATTGAGAGATCATTAGGATCTGTTTAAATGCAGGCATAATTACAAGTTCAGCTGCTGTATGTGAATCCGGGGGTTGCGTTTCTTACCTGGCTGCTAATAATGGAATATCCTTGAATTATTCTATGCTTTAAGATCTGCCTCAGTGCTTCAGGCTCTGACAGTGTGTACTAGGGCCAGTCCTCTGAATAAAGATTGTGTTCTCTCTCTGCTCTCTTCAAAATTGTGTACATGTGTCAGTGTGTGTGTGTGTGTGTGTGTGTGTGTGTGTGGGCATGAGAGTGTGAATAAAGGAGCATAGTACTACAAGGATGTGGGAAGCTGCTTTACATGGAACGTCAAGCAGCATACCTGTAACTTGTACTGTCTGTACATAATAATAATAATCATATAATCATTATATATTATATTATTTATTAGAATTGTAAATATTAATATCAAATAATAATTATATTGTTGTGAATAATGTATTGGAATACACCTTATGCCATAAATCAAATGTTTATGTAAGTGAAACATGCTGAATTTTAACCATGTTGCTATGGGAACACACTGTGTAACATTATAATTGTGTAACATACAATTCCGCTTTGAAACTTACATGCAATACCTTCACAATTGCATTGGGGATGTAGTCAGAGATTATGTGTGTTATTAGACTTTTAAAAGTGCTGCAATATTTTATTGACATTTTATTTGTTATTTAAAGTGTGTTTGAAGACGTGTAGGATGTGTAACCGATACACCAAACTAAATATGCTGTAAATGTGGTCTATTCATTTAAACACACATTCTGTGTGCATCATGCGACACCTATTGCATGTGGAGCCTTAAATGTGTTTCACTGGCTTACGGCTAGATGAGACCAGAGCATTTTGGAGCATCGTTTGAGATTTATTTACAAAATTTGATAGAAAAGCTGATCATCTAAAAACCATCAGAAAAAAAGTCGAAGTTAACCAACTACAAATCCACAGCCGAGAACAAGCATGAAACAGGAAAGAACATTTCCAACATTTTATACAGCCTTTCATTAAACTTTCCCTAAATGTGTATTCCTATCTTCTTGTCCAGGACAGGGACGCTGGAGTTAGGAGACAAGCTTTTGGCCATCGATAATATCCGCCTGGATAACTGCTCCATGGAAGATGCTGTCCAGATCCTGCAGCAGTGTGAGGAACTGGTCAAGCTCAAAATCCGTAAAGACGAGGACAACTCAGGTACCCTTGGGCCTTGTAACTCACACTCCCTCACCGTGGGCAGTACCGATCGGATTAGGGCTGACGGTATATTCTCAATAAAAGGCGACCTTTTGCAAATACAGAAATCTGATGTATGATTAGAAACGGTGCTTGGGTGATGGGCTGACACATTCAATACACAACACCAAACACAAAGGATAAAAGAAAGTCCCTGATGAAGAACAACAAGAGCAGTGCTACTTTTGATGGCTGTCATTCATGACACACACATGAAGCATCAAGCTCCGGTGTCTCTCTTGCAGCATGTCTTGGTCCTTTGTGCACAATGTCTACCGAAGCCTTCTTCCCATTCTTCTCTAATCTCTAATACTATTACCATTGTGCACATAGAGGAAAATTAGTTTAATCAGCCCAATTAAATGCTCACTGACTTCATTTAACCAGTTAAACTCTCCCCAGAGTCTTTTTTTTCCCCCGCTCGTGGTGAGAGGTGCTTTTCTTTATAGGCTTTTTTCTATAGTTAGTCTCTATACAGCATTTATGCTCTTGCCATCTAATCAAATGAACTTGGTTGGATAAAGAAGGAAAGATATTCATTAATCACAAGAGCTGGTGAATCTACATCATTAATGTTAAGATTATAAGCTATTTAGGAGGATTCGTGTAATAAATAGATAATCAGGTCAAAATAATATGGTTCTAATATGGTTATCTAATATGGAATAAAGCCCCTAATGTGCTGCGTTGAAGCACGAAGCTTTAACCCTTTTAATGACTATATTGCCGAGTGCTGTAGATTTTGTAACAGATATCTTTGTTTTCTAGCGTCATTAGCCGACTGCATCTTCCATAAAGTCAAGGAAATTTAACAAGGTTGTTTCAGAGACATGAACTCCTCTGAATCTTGGGGTTTTCTTTGCAGCATACGTTTTATTTTCAGAAAGGAATGACACAGAACAGGAAACCAGGTTTCCTTATTTCTTTCCTGCAGTCGGGGTAATGAATAGTTAATAATCACCAGTGTGACATTTGAGTGCTGTCTTATAACTCCTGATTAATGTGAAGTGGGTCATCAGGGGGACTGTTTTCAGTTCATCACTCCGTAAACATGACGAGTTTCCTGTTGAGCCTAACACAGTAATTGAATATGTACTTCCCTCTATCATGGGGAGAAAAAACACACACAAAGACACACACACACACACACACACACATCCTGCTGCGTTTTTTCTGAAGTTAGCGGTGTAGTTGGACTCTAGAGGTGCTATGAGATTTCCCTTCTTCATTAGTATGGCTCAGAGGCTGCAAGATAAAACGAACTGCCCAGGGGAAGTCTACAAGAGTCTCTCTTTCTCTCTCTCTTTCTTTTTTCTCTCTCTCTCGCTGTCCTTTATGCTGAGGACAAATTCGCAGGTTGGCAATTTGTGACCTTTGTGATTGACAGAGTGTGTTATGTGTGTTCGGGGAGCATGTGTGGAGGATGGACGACGCTTCACTCTTCCTCCACATCACTCTCTTTCCCTCGATTCATGTTTAAGACTATTCAGTGTTTGCCTGGAAGCTAAGCAATAGGGATTATCGTATAGCCTTATTAGTGCTAGAACCTGACTGCTTTCTGAACGAACGGGAAAATGATCATAGGCTTTTAGGATAACCTCTAATTCTAGATTTAACAATATTTAGCTTTGTAAGAATCACTCAGCACCAGTGCTATGCAGAAGAGATTTAGGGTTCAGTAATGAAAGTCTTTGCCTGTCTGACATTTCTGGGCCTCGAGGAAAAAGGTTTAATTTAGAGCATCCTGCCTTGTTCACACATTTCCTGTGTCCTCTGTCAAGATCCATAATTCTCCATAACTGACATTGCTAGTCTCTTGAAGCTAGTGATGGACGTTCTTGTATATTCCTGTTAAATTTCTTCCTTTTTTTTTTTGTCTTTCAACACCACCGAACATTTTGAGGCATCCCCTTCAATCCAAATTTTATATTCTACAATTTCCAAATAATTTTTTTTCAAGTGCCCTTTCCTTTTTTTTCCGCTTCCCATTTTTCATCTACAACCTCTGGATCCCTTTTGAATTCTGTTCCATTTCCCTGTTCATCAACCCTCAAACCTGCTCTTCCTCCCTCCCTGCCTTCCTCCCTTCCTTTTCTCTTTCACTCTCTCTGTCCGGTGTTGTGAGGGCTGTCTTCGTTCTGCTTTCTGCCCCTCTGTGAGGTGTCCTGCGTCTAGGCCATGTTGATATGGACGCCCGTGTGCTGTTGGCCTGTGTTGCAGACGAGCAGGAGAGCTCTGGTGCCATCATCTACACTGTGGAGCTGAAGCGCTACGGGGGCCCACTGGGCATCACCATCTCAGGCACCGAGGAGCCCTTCGACCCCATAATCATCTCCAGCCTCACCAAGTGCGGCCTGGCTGAGAGGTACTGCTGCTTAACACCCTCTCACTCTACACCACAGCTCTGAGTTCACTCTCAGACATATTGTATAAGCTGATACCGGATAAGCCGCATAGTAAAAAGGAGGAGAACGGTGCATTAGTGCATTAGATTATAAGTCTAACCACTTGGGCTCTGAAAGTGTTCACTGAAATTATGCAAACGTTGATCAACTTGTTTGCGGTGTACAGGACCGGGGCGATCCATGTCGGGGATCGTATCCTGGCCATTAACAATAACAGTCTGAAGGGGAAACCGCTGAGTGAAGCTATACACCTGCTTCAGATGGCTGGAGAGTCTGTTACACTGAAGATCAAGAAACAGGGAGAACGTGAGTAGTGGATCAATCACACTGAGAGTACATGTACTGTAGAGTGTAAACAGTGCATTATCTCTCTCTGTCTCTCTCTGTCTCTCTCTCTCTGTCTGTATTTCTCTCTCTCTCTCTCTCTCTGTCTGTATTTCTGTCTCTCTCTGTCTGTCTTTCTGTCTCTCTCTCTCTTTCTCTCTCTCTCTCTCTGTCTCTCTCTTTCTCTCTCTCTCTTTATCTGCCTCACTCTGTCTCTCTCTCTCTCTCTCTGTCTCTCTCTCTCTGTCTCTCTCACTCTCTCTCTCTCTCTCTATCCGTCTCTCACTCTCTTGCAGTATATAAATTCAACATAATAAGAGAAAATATAATATTAAAGTAAAACAGAATGCTTCACCCAGCGTATAGGTTATTTATTTTTTGTCATTTGTCTGCATCTTAACATGCACACGTACATTAGAACCTTCGTCCCATAACCGAAAGCCTGCTATTTGTGGAATATTATTTCTGTTACAATTTGCAGTAAAGGCGGAGGTTTATGAGGAGAAAATAATGAGCTTGTGTTGTTTGATTTTTGTAATCATGCTGCTGTAATATGAAGCTGAGGCTTTATTTGGTCCAAATCAGCAAACCTTAAAACAAAACCTTTTTCTGACACAAAATCTTTGTTTTAAACCAGTGAGCTTTTCTGATTTCTGAGTTCAGAATGTTCAAATGAGTCACATATGGTTCAGAGTGCGAATGAGTCACTGGATGAGCACTGATTTGTGGCTCTGGGGGAAAAATGTCTTTTACTGTTTTCTATTCAGTTTTTGTATTATTTGTGTGTGCTTGTGCGTGTGTGTGTGTGTGTACACAGTGGCAAGTCCTAAGCAGCCATCAGTGACCGGGCATCTGGGTGAACTGAGTGATGCAGAGGATGAGAATCAGCAGAAGACAGGGAAGCTTTCAGACATCTACTCCTCCACCATCCCCAGCGTGGACAGTGCCGTCGAGTCCTGGGACGGCTCGGCTATAGATGCCTCCTTCAGCCCTCAGGGTGGGTGTGGATATGAGTGTGGAGTGTATGTTGGAATGAGAGGCTTTATCTTTTTCATGTGTTCACATATGCTGTGTTTAGTCTGCTTGAATCAATCCCTCTTTCTCTGCCAATCAGTCTTTTTCTGCCAACAGACTAATAGGCATGAAAGCATCTTTAGATTAGTTTTATTTTTCTCAATGGAAACTGCAGCTTTAGTTTGTTTCTGGAGTTTAAACGAGCAGGTTTTGTTTTTAGAGCTCTCTGCTGCTAAAGCACAGTAGCACTGTAAACACTGGCAAAGCTTCCGCTTCTCCTTTAACCTACCTCTGTTCAGGGTTAAAACTACATGCGACCTCTGAGTGTCTGAGTTAATCGAAGTAGCAGCTGAGGACGGAGATCAGGAGTTTTTCAGCACAGAAGAAATGTGAAAAGAAAGACTGAAGTGAAGCCATGGAAAGAGAACCACCTAATTCTAACAGAAGGATTTTGTCAGATCTAAGAAAGAAGGATCAAATATCTTCTTGAAATGAAAGAAGGTTATATGTTTGGTGCTCTCGAGCAAGGACAGAACTTTGCTCTCGCTCGCTCTTTCTCTCACTATTTCTTGCTCTTTTTTTTGGGGGGGGGGGGGTTTAAAATTGAGTCATCAGTGTGAATCTCAGTAGACTTCCTAATGGAGTCTGTGCAGCTTGTGCCATTTTACAGTTATATCTGCAGCCCTGTAATGCACGGTCACATCACCTTATCCCTTCACACGCATAATATAGGATTGTTTGAGTCATCACTGAGTCATTGGATCAGTAGTAAATGTTCCAAATCATATACAGTACAGTACTCTGCTATTACGGTTTCCTTTTAATAAGTTACTTCTTCACTTCTGCCATTGTAGGTTTAAATTTACTTAATAACTTACTATTTAGCTGACTTTCTAAATGACTGCTATTGTGTGCGATAATGCACAAAACTGTTACGAGACCCGGACGAATATAATTTGCCCTTTTTTCCACTGACACTGACTCCTGATCAAGTCTAATCATTTGTCCCAAACAGGGCAGCAAGAAATTGGAGAAAAGTATAGCAGGAATTATTTCACCCACAGAGGGAGCTGTATTTATGCTCTACTAAACATGGTATGGCAGCCAAGTGATGATTGCAATTAAATGTATAATTTAATAACGCATAAAGCTCTGATCGCTAATTAGTTTCAGGGTTCATGTGTAGACTTATCGCTGACAATACTTGCTTCAATCATCAGTTCTGCCAGATACATTAGTTTAGTGCATATTATTTGATTCAGGGAGAAAAAACTATTGAAACTACACAGAGGGAATATAATAGCCAAGCCGGTCTAATTTGTTCAGGGACATTGTTATAGGTGATCAGTGCTGCTGCTTGAGCAGGTCTACTCTTTCATTGATATCCATAAGCCGTTCGAGCCAGACCCCATCGTCACGCTCTTTTCACCTCCCACATAGGGCTTAACCTTCCTCTTAATGATCGAGTGTCGCTTTCAATCAATTCACACTTAGAGAGATCATAAATCTCATCTTGTCCTGCTGGCACACACCTCCTCAAGACTGACTGCTCGCTGTCTCTCTCACACTTTCTCTATCTCCTTAAAAATAAGAGTCTTTAGTTCTTTTAGTTGATTTGCTTTTGTTTTAAAGATTCACACAGAGCACATTTCCATTCCTGCAGCACCTAAACTCCTGCATCTAAATGGAGGCATTTATCAAAACTGGTACCGATACCATATAAGTAACCTACTTAGTCTTACACAATCAGGGACAATCACACCTTTTTCATCTCTGTTTATCTTAGTCGGTTGCTGCTGTGTGCTGCTAGCAATGAATGCCTCGTGCTGAATTTTAGATCGATGCGGATTAAACAGTATATTTAGTATTGAGCGTGATGGCACTGCACGTGAGGTGACATAAATTGCCCCAAGGTGTGCAAGCAAAGTGAGCAGAAAAGAAGTGTGCATGTCGAGTATACAGAGCTCGACATGCAACAGTTTCTCTGTACTCTCGCTTTACTGGCCCATGCTCAGGGAAAATGTTTGTGTGCACACAGTTTATGACACCCTGCTATTGTTTTTTAATAACAATGCCAGAAGATTCTTTATCAGGTTGTTTATCTTGTAAGAAAATGCTGTAAAGTCTATTTTGCATTGCTTTGAAGATTAGTTGTGAAGTACAACGTTTTCTGTTTATTAGTGCAGCAAAAATACTCTAGGCTTTGGAGAAATAGCATCACTTTGTATCAGCTCTTCACTATGTAAAATGCAAAGACAAGTGGATGTCATTGGTATGACCTTAGCAGTGTGGTCACATGAGGGAACTTTTGGAGGTTCTAAACCAGATGGACAGAAGCATCCACAATGCTGGAATCAGAAAATATCTGAGCATGAGCAGACGCTGTAGTCAGAAAACGTTGTGTTCTTCAGAGTCAGTGAGTCGGTGTGATGTGATTTGAGAAGTAAAGTGTGTCATCTGAGATTCTTTTTCAGCTCTGTGTGTCAGATAGACAGTGAGGGCTTCGATGGGGATTGACAGGTTCCGCAGAATCTGCATTCCGTTTTGTCAAGCTTGATTTTTGGATCTTTCATCAAGGATGAGATGTCAAATCTAGGCAGATATCTCCGGACGTGGATGGAGGAATGAAAAGCAGTGCAGCTTGATCACTGAGCTCAGTGATTTCGTATTGTGTGTGATGTACATCGTCTTGTATTTGAATGGAACCATGAAGAACAGTCACAGGTCAAAACCAGGAAATATATTAAAAACAAGGACATGGAAGATTAGTAATGAGGCAAATGGAAAATAAGGCATTTCAGTATGCAGTCTCCAAAGTATGCACTGTTCTAGTCTACAAAATAATGTGTTTGTGTGTGTGTGTGTGTGTGTGTGTGTGTGTGTGTGTGTGTGTGTGTGTGTGTGTGTGTGTGTGTGTGTGTGTTCTAGCCCCAACAGGCTTCCAAGCATCAGGCTACAGTTTCCACAGCCACGAATGGAGGAACGCCAAAGTGAGTCGTGGCAGTGTATCTCCAGGCAGCAGCCATCAGAAGAGCACCATCCTGCAGGACCTAGGCCTCAGTGATGATGAATGGGACAAACCCACTGCTAGCGGGTACCTAAACACACTACCCTATTACACTGAGCAAGGGAACACTTTAGAATCTGAATCTGAATATTTCACTTACTTTGTATTCACAGTTTTTGGTAATATAATCAGGTACACCTACCACATTGGGAACTTGGGCAGGCTGCACATTGGGTAGGTATAAAATAACCAACCGTATCCCACCCAACAGTGGAGTAGGACTACAGAAGGACCACCAGTGACTAGATATTTAATAATAAACAGCATTACATTTTTGCTGTAGCAGATAAACTCATACTGTACCAGCACCACACACACTACCATGTCATCGATCATGTCAGAGTCACTGCTGTTTTGAGCATGATGCACCACCTATAATAATAATACCTGCTCACTAGTGGTCCCTGTTAGAGGTGGAAAAGCTGGGCTATAATCAGTAATTGTGTACATACCATGTGCACCTATGTGGTAGATTTACCTGATCGTGAATATAGGTACTGACCACATTGAGTCATATTGTACCTTATTGTAACACTGTGATTGTAATCATGATTCTGCCGAGAGTTTAGACAATCATTTTTTAGAGGAAAACAATGTGTATCATTCATGTTCTTTTGCTAACTCATTAACACAGAAAAGCACAATGGAAGGCGTCCTTATAGAACTAATCTGTGCTTACTGGTAGTAAATTTCCCCACCACAGGATTACAAAACATCTCGTCCTTAGTGTTGTTTTTTGGCACCTTCATAAAAGTGCATTGTAAGTGCAAGTGTTAAGTGCGGTTCAGCAAACGTTTGGTGTACTAATTCATATACTTGTCATGCAACTTGTAGAGTTTGAATAGAAGAAATGTCACAGGATGTATAGTTTACAAACAAAGCATGAAAAGCACTTCAAAAGCTCTTGAAGTTAATAGTGTGAGTAAATGCAACCATTTTTAGTATTTAGCTGTAAAATCTCTTCTATAGATTTCATCTGAATAGAAATCGTATGAATGTACCAGTGAATGTCATTTCATAAAGGATCTTTTAAAGCAAAAATAGCTTCTGCTTTGTGGCGAGACACAAAGCTTCTGAGCTACACTGGCTGCTGCTCTGGGCAGGAGACTGCTTTTTGTTACTGTTTCACATGACCTTGTTGATTGAAGCGTCTCTCCATTACCTGTCTGCAGAGCCGCCACGCTGCCCACTGGCCTTATTTCAGACAGCAGGTGAGGCTCAATGCCATGTGCCCCATTTTCCAAACCCAGCGTGGCCCCTCACCCCATGCCCCAGGCCACGCGGCCCTTCATGGGTATCACAGCCTGGCATTGCGTCACCATTTCTGTGTCCAGCCACACCGGACAGTGTGTCCCATTCCTTTTTCCGAGCCACACCTTCACCACCAGTGCCTGCACAGCCCCATTGGTCGTGTTCTGTGCTCATACCTGTGGTGCCTGCCTGCTCGTTTGCTGCTGTAGTCCCAGCATGGGCGGAGTGTTGAAACTTCCTTTGCTTGTCATTGTCAGGTTCACCGTGGGTCACGATGGCACAGAGCCGGATCAAGAAGAGAACTTTTGGTCTCAGGCGCTGGAGGACTTGGAGACGTGCGGCCAGTCCGGGATCCTCCGCGAACTTGAGGTAACACAATAGCAGCACTTATTCATACAACCAAAATTCATTTCATCCCCTAACTGTGACCATTCCCAGGTTTTAACATACCCATGCACTTTTTACAGCGTCCCACCCTTACGCCATACACCCCTCCCCCACCCCCGTCTACAGACGCACGCTGTCATATCTTTGGTTTTGTGTAACTGCTCCTTCTCTTTCCAGGACAAGCCAAACAGGCTTCTGACTAAGAGAAACCTGGCCGTCTTGGTACCCCCTTTCCTTTTTTGGGCTTCCTCTCTGCTTGTAGCACTGGCATCCTGGAGCTCTCCCTGTGCTGTGTGGCTCAGAGTCTCACGCTTGCTTAAGCCTGGGGGGAGGGAGGGAGGTTGGGACGGCAGGGAAGGGTCCATAACACACAACCATTACAAACCATTACAAATCCTGGGGGTGCATTCAAAAGTTATGTACAACTAAGGAATGCCAAACCTTAATACAAGTTAAACTGAGAGACTCTTCCACCTGCTGGTAGATTATTTACTTTTTTATTCAGATATTAAATGCATTATTAAATCACTCTGGCCTTGCATTACACAGAATTAACATTCCTTATGCTTAATTCTCACCGAATTAGAAATGCATCTCATTTTAGATCTAATTTTGCAGGTATTTTGAAGCCACATGCAGCTCGTGACATAAAGAGAAGGCTAACGTTTACATGTAGTTAAGCTACAAGAGTCAGTGCTCTTTAGAAACCCAGAAAAATGATTATTATAACAAACCGAATGTACCCTTGGGCACAAATCTGACTTAGGTGTAAGCACCTTTAAGTATTGCTGTTGTGTACCAATGTATTACAAAAGCAAGTGCAAAAAAACCCCAACAAACGCAAGAACTATTAAAAAAAACAGCTTACAAGGATAAAACCACCATGTCATCTGGAGTGATCAAATTCTGTTTTTGTGTAAAAATGCATGACTAGTTGTTTGTTGACTGTGTTGATTAAAAAGATGCATCACCTTGGTGAGATGGAGAGCTCAGTCTTGCACTGACATCCATCATTAACCAGGACTCTCCTTTCAGTACAGTTTGGGTGAAAATCACTCAGAACTGTCCAATGATGCAGGTCTGGAGAAATGGGCATGTGGGCTCGTGCAAAGCATGATGGGAGAGCCCCTGCAAGGCTTTTTTTTTATTTTGTGACTTTCAGTCTTGTTTAACCATACATCCTTTAACCAGGCTTTGTCAAATGCCACCACCAAACATTGTGATTGGAAATCCATCTGAGTTGTAAACTGTGTGTGATTTAGTCAATGCCATGGCTTTCCATGGTGGAACTCTTCCAGACTGTACTCTGTGTTTGTGTTTAGTCACCTACGATGCATGATAGCAAGAGTGTTTGTGCATTGATATAGTGATGAATGATCTCACTAGAGCAAGCAGATGGTTTATAAATGTTTCTGCAACTGTTTTTGTGTGTCTAACAATCTCTTTTGTCAAAAGAGAGCTGGAATCAGCAGCAGCCCACTACTGAGTGTCTGTGTAATAACAATTTACTACAATTTAAATCAGTAGAGGGTGCAACGTATATTCAAGGAGCCCTGTGTTCCTTGTAGCTTTCAGAATGTGTATTGAATCTCACTGTGTCATTCTCTCTGTACTCCCCACCCACTGCTCTATAGGCCACCATAATGTCTGGCAGTACACTGAGTCTGAACCATGACCCGGCGCCAGCACGGTGCCAACTGGGGAGGCAGGCCAGCTTCCAGGAACGTGGTAGCAACAGGTCGCAGTATAACCAGGGCAACCGTAGTAACACACTTCCCAGCGACAGTGGACGCAAAGCCTTCGCCATGAGGAAGATGCAACAAGAGATCAAGGACATTGTGTCCCCAAACCCTGTGGAGCTACACAAGGTAGTCATATCTAATAATACCACACCACAACACCAGAGATAACTCCAGAGATAACGAAGCCTTCTACTGCATTACAAGTTCATTCCTTCTATACACTGCAGGTGAGTCTGAATAAAGAGTCAGACCTAGAGGACTTTGGCTTCAGTGTGTCTGATGGACTCCTGGAGAAGGGGGTCTACGTCAATAACATTCGCCCAGGTGGGCCTGCTGAGGTGGCGGGGCTCAAACCCTACGACAGGCTATTACAGGTAAGCCATTGTAGTCCATTGAAGGTGTTAAAGATCCAGATTCTTCTAAATAGAGATTCTTCCCTGAGAAGCAAGGCTTAGTAACAAAATCAGAATGCAGGACTGTTTATCAGCATTCTTTAATGAGTCTGGGGTTTTTTTCGTCAGTAAGCATGGGCAAGTCCACCTAATCAACAACCAAAAACACCTTTGACTAACATTAGAGATGATTAACCACAGTGGTTTCCAGCAAACATACTGTAATGAGATTATCTTATTTCCTCCCACAAACTAGTACAAATAAAATATTTGCATTTAAATGTATGGCATTTGGCAAACACTTTTCCAGAAGTTGTTAAAAAAAAAAAAACACTATAAAACTTTTACAAGCAGTGCTATGGACAATTTTTAGCCTAGTGACTATATACATTTGTTCTTCAACTGGAAAATCGATGCATCAAAGTATGTATAGATTACTGCTCAGATTACATGCTTGAAGATTCTGAGGCTTGTGACAAGAAAAGTGCACAAAAGATATCCAATCCTCTTTAGTGTTTTTTCTCTTTATACCGAGGCCGAGACCGTCCTGTCCTTCACATAATGCTGACACGCTAACTTTGTAAAGTGAACCAATACTTATGACTTTTATGGTTTCTAAGGATTTTGTTGTTGTATCTTAAAGGCCATTTTACACAGTGCATGTGGGGCACTAAGTACTGGGTACAACACCATTATGATATACCTTAAGGTAGGACTCAAACAAAGTGGATAGGAAGTCATTTGGTATTGGCCTGAAGTATACTGTATGTAGGCAGATACATTAGAAATGTAAAATTGAAGCTATCTAAGTGAAATAAACGTCACTGTGCTATTTAATGTACTGGTACCTTATTATTAAGCACACCAGATAAAGGACCGGTAGTGTAGAGACTCCACTCGGAAATATTACTCAGGACGAGTCTGTGATAAATGAGTTTGTCTAGTCAAGTGTCTGCACCATCTTTAGCTCCAACACTATGAATCGACTCATTTTGGCTCAGATCACATTTAACCTAAATTCAGCACGAGTGCTTTAGTTGTGGTGTGTGGCTGTGGAGATGATGACATTTGCCAAGCCAAGTTGCACCCTCCAGGTTGAAAACACTGTCAGTGTTAAGCCTCTCATGGCTTGGGGCTATTATCTTTAATCTGATTGAATGCCAAACATTGTTTTGCACAGCATTGTTTACACAATGTAAGAAAGAAAAGCAAGGGACATAATGCAGCGGACTGGTGAACAATGGATCTTTCCCATGTTAGCCGAAACACCAAAGGTCTCATTAGCATAGTGCTCTGATTTACCTTTTATGTGTAAAACCTGAGTGAAATACAATTGAGGCTATTGAATTAGAACGTTTTCCTCCATCAGCAGCCTCGAGAAATGTGTAAATGTTGTTATTTATTTTATAAATGTCACTGAAATTCATATTTATGAACAGTACAAATAGGTCATTTTAGCCATACACCTTCAGCATATTCTTTGCTGGTAATAAAACTGTATTCAAGCAAATAGGGAACGGTTTTGACATCAGACAAAATTATAAGAGATACCAGTGAAAAAATAATAGTTAATAATGATAATAGTTAATAAATAACAACCAATGAAAATGTCTAAAAGGATCATTAGGAAATCAGCTAGAGGACCAAAGGCAAATCACTAAGGAAACCTGTAATACTATGCAGGAATCTAGAAAACAGTTTAACGCACCAATAAGTCATAGCAGTGGTGCTAATCACCTCCAAATTTTCTTTATGACTTTAAATCCATGACTATATCTGGCTGGATTTCCTTTCCATTTTAATGGACACATACTAATGCTAACATCCTGCTTGGTGCTTTGTACACAGTGATTGTCTTTGTTTACAATGGCCTTGTGTATATCTTGGCCTCTGGATATTGAGAGGGCTTAATTTTGCTTGCGGCTACTGACATGTCTTGGCTTTTCAGTAGACCTAGAGTTATTCTGTTAGCAAGAAATTATCCCAGCCATTAGAAATCTTAATCACACGCTATATTAGACCTTTTATACAGTTTTTGGTCGTATCTCCAAAGACAGTAGGAAGTAAAAATCAAAAAAGTAAAAAAGTGAATATCTTTAATATGGCATTTCACCACTATATCCATTTTTCACTCCATCCTAAAATGAACAATGAATATCCTGACCATATTTTTATACAGAGTTTATATAGAACAATAGAAATGAACCAACCAGGTTACTTTTTAACCTCCAGAAATTGATTGTTCTATCACATCCTCGTTAGTGCTCGGTGACTGACACAGCATGTATTCTGTCTGTTCCAGATCAACCATGTCCGAACTAGAGACTTTGATTGCTGCTTGGTGGTTCCTCTGATTGCTGAATCAGGGAACAAGCTGGACCTGGTAATCAGCCGAAACCCAGCCTCAGCCTCGACCTCACCCTCAGAACTGAACCAGCTTCCCGGCGAGGAGCCTGTGGGCTGGACCGACCCAGCCGAGCCCCTCCCTCAGGAGGCGGCCCAACAGAACTCCAGGCTAGTGGGGTCAGAGGGCAGAGACCTCAACAAGACCTTATAGCAGAACCCCATCCCTCCATCCCCAGCACAGGCTAAAGTGCTCCTCATGGTGCTAAGTGAACTCCTCTCAACACACACCACCCCCTGCTGGAGTGAGCTGGAGCTCTTCTGGCATATAGCACACACAGTCTCTTCCCTGAGCCACAGCATGAGCCACACACTGAGAGGGGTCATCCCTACACCTGCTGCCTGTGTGTTTACTCCTGTGAAAATGACACTGGTGATTATGGAAGGAGATCATACTGACCTCAAGATCTCAAGAACTGATCCAGTGCCATCCCTCATTTTTATTGCCAATAAACATTTTAATGGGGGAAAAAAAACTAAGCAAAAGAAGCAAATGGAATCTTTAAGACGTTTACACATGATTATGGACTGGCCGCTGTGTGTGTGTGTGTGTGTGTGTGCGTGTGTGTGTGTGTATATGTGTTTGAGTAAACAGGATTTCCTCCTGTGAGTCCCGGGCCAGAACAATCTCCACATTCTGTATTCTGTTTGTTCTAACTTCAGCTGTTCTCCTGGTCTCCTCCATCTTGCCTCTTGCTCCTTTCTTTTGTATGTGTGTGTATGTGTCATGTAGATCTCCCTGTAATTCCTCACAAAGTGATGCCACGTGATGTCTCACTCAGCAGGAAAATCACTCAGCACGATCTCAGCAACGTGAACCCGAATTTCCCAAAATGGTAAAACGCTAGTCAGCCCCGGCGGGTTGGGTGGCACAATGCATGAGACCTTTTGTGAACTATTTTATAATGGTAGAAGTGTGATTGTACAGAACAAAAAAAACACTCAAAAAAGAACAAAACTTCATTTAAAAAGGTCATCATTTGATTCCTGGGATAAATCCATCCAAATGGTTGAACCTTAATGTCATATTGAATTATAATCATTTCACCATGACATTAAAGATGCACCTTAGCTTAGAACTGGACAGAAGTCTATTTTTATCCGTCAAGGCAAATGGTTTATACTGTTGGTAAATGAGCAAGTGTGTCGAGCTTGAGTGATGGAAAAGATGCATTCAGCAATCAGCTTGCCTTACTATAACGAAGATGATCGGGTAGAGAGGGTGTGTTTTGGTTTCTTTAAGTGTGTGGTGCAGGAAGAACGTTCAGGCTTTGTGTTGCTTTTTGGAAATGTCAATCGCTAGCACAAAGCAGAGAGACCAAATATCTAGTTCAGCGTGTCCCCGATTCACCTCCTCTCATGCCTATTCTGGACAATGGAGAGCTGGATCGGTGTCTATGGGCCTTGAAGTGTTGCTTAGAGGCAGCCCCACATCAGCCAGACACATTTCAAGGCAACACAATGTGTCAGCATAAATATCGAAATCTTCATTCCGAACGTGCGTTTTCAGCTGTTTGGAGAATCTTTTTAACCACCACTCTAATATTTAAAAAAAAAATACAAAAAAAAAAAAAAAAAGCATGAAGTTGAGTGACGCGAGAAGCCCGACAACAACTTCTAGTCTATAGTCCTCCCTTGTTTAAGTGAATATGAACTTATACTAATCTACTGTATGTGGTACTGGTATGGTTTTCTATGTTAAATGTGTTTTTTTTTTCAGAGGGCATTAGCCCAAACGGTGTACAAACTATTTGTAAAGAGAAACGAACAAAAAAAAAAAAAGACAGTGGCACTCGAGTGTTAAATCATGTGAGGATGAGGTTCTGTGTGGCTGAACATTTCATATATCTATATTTAAAAAAAAGCTGTAGCTCTATTCAGAAAAATAAAAAACATTAGAAAAGGTAAAACTACTGCTTAGAGCAGCACATACTTGTGTGAGTGTGTGAAATGTGGCTTGTCTGTGCTCACACACTCTTGACTACTCACTATTTAAAATGGCACATGAGCGGTCCAGTCAAACTCCTGGTCATACCGTCATCAGGGTGACGCTCCCCTGGCATTTCTTTACAGACTTTTTGATTCTGGAGCAACTTTGTTCTGTTTCTTCAGGTACGGGTTCATTCCCTGATCTCATGCACTGGATTTGAGATCTTCTGTTGTCCTTTTTGACATGTCACGAATTATATAAAATTCTACACCTGTCATTGTCAAGTGTTTCCTGTAAGCAGTGTGACATCCAGTACCCGGGGTTTTCCGTGAAGGTTTTCCCACTGTGTTACTGCAAGGAATCTGTAGTGACATGCACACGAATTTAAGTGTTGCCTAATATTTTGTTTTGTTTTGTTTTGTTTTTCGTTAAAAACATTTTTTTTTCATGTATAATCATTTTATGTGGATTTAAGCACTGCCAGTTAAAATAGTGGGTATCCATTTTCACTGTATGATGAATTAATGACACAATTTCACTGTTAGGTCCCTGAAATATTGTATTTTTATTTCTAATGGACAGGCATTATGAGCTGTAAAGTATTTTTGTACAAATTTAATACTTTGTTAGCATGATATTTATCGTCTATGTATAACTTTGGGGATTCCTACAGCTGTAAACCTTTATATGGCCAACGAAAAGAAAAACAATAAAAAGATATACAGAGTGGACTAATCCTGTGTGTGGAAAAAAAAGTGTCCTGTTTATTGATTGGAGCTTTTTATTCTTCATGATTTCCTCTCGTTTTGCTCTTACAAATGTATCCTGCTGGAATTTAAGCCCTCGTGAAAGGATTGTGCAAAATCCCATGGGTTACAGTCTACACGTATCTG
>NC_062536.1:12988040-13110540 GCF_022655615.1 Tachysurus fulvidraco
CACACACAAAGAGTTTGGTTCCAGCTGTTTGTGACTCTCAAAAGTACAGAAATAAATAACACTACACTATACAAGACAAGATAACAATACAGATGATGAGATACAATAGACAGTACGAGTATTAAATATGATTACAGAATATATGACTGATTAGTTGTGTACATAAAGTATGAGAATTGCATGGTAGTGCAAATAACAATGTTGGGTAATATTATGCTTTTGTACAATATACAGCAGTCCAGTTCATTTTCGTGATTTTTCCTGCCAAGTTTCTGGTATTGCCCACTTATTACACCCAAAATATCATTTTTTTTTATAAATGATAATAAATCACTTTGCACTCAAATTGACTCAATATAGACTACAATGCTGGGAGCTATGGTTCACACATCCCATTAAAACCCAGTAGATGAACCTGATAAAGAGAGACATAGATAAACAGGTGTGAAGAAATTAATTAAGCAAATGTTCTTAATAATTATATGACTGAGAGTTCATTATTCTCGGATTTATGTACAAAAATTATGAAGTGTAGTTTTGTGGGATCTGAACCTCAGTTTTGTTTTATTATTTACTTTTGTAATACTCAATGTCTACCGTTAGGTGGCGGTAAAAAAAACCTTCAATCTCTACTCAAAACAAAACGAAAAAGAAAACAGACTAGAGACAAACAGGAAGTATAGCTTAACACGTCGCTTAGAAACATGAACCAAGAAAAATATCCTCGGTCCTCAATTGAGGATGATTTTAATTATGGCACGAATGTCGCTACGGCAAGCGTTCATATCCGTATGGGTGAGAGAGTAATAATGTTGTGATCAAGTTAGCTAAACGAGCTAGCAGCTGTTAGCATGCTAAGTGGCTAATTGTAAGCTAGCTGGTTTGGCTATCTAAATAACATTTCTGTAAAATTTATAGATCTTTAACAAATTATGCACGAATAAATAAAATTACTGGATGATTTGTGTTTATTCTGGTTTAATAATGTATTTATTAGGTTTGTGTTTTGGGGGCATTAGACATGATGGTGTTAATGCTAACAAGCTAACGGATGCTAATGTTTTGTTTTTGTGTTGTTTGTTTATATGTTGTTGTTTTTTTGTCTAGATTTCCTACGCAAAGTGTACACGATACTATCAGTGCAGATCATCCTGACTACAGCTTTGTCTGCTCTGTTTATGTTCTGTGAACCCATCAAAAACTTTGTACATTCAAGGTAAAAGAGTTTAAGTTTAGGAGACAAATCTGAAACGGAAACCTTTGAGTTATTTTTTATTCTTTGTGTTTGATTTATGTTTGTTTTGTGTTCACAGTCCCTCACTGGTCTTGATATCTGCAATCGGATCTCTGTTTCTGATCATTGCCCTGGCTATTTATCGCCACCAGCATCCCGTTAACCTCTATTTACTTCTGGCATTCGTGAGTAGATCCTGTAAATTACATCCCTTGTGTAATCCTCTTTAGTAGACGTTTAGTGATCCAGCTCTCACAGCTGAAGGTGCAATGGTTGAAGGTTCTCTATACAGTGGAGAGGATTTGTAGTCTGATAGTTTAACAGATACACGTTTACATAAATAACATAAGTAGCTGTATGTTTATCTGCACTTGTCTATTTGCACAATTGCTACACTTTGCACTTACAATCTGGTAGCTACCAAACCATTTCGTTGCTGTATATCTGTACTATACAATAAAGTTGTATCTATCTATCGATCTAAACGCAGTTAGAACACAATCTTGATGCAGGCCCAGCACTGAATCTCAGGAGACTAAACCATAGAGGAAATCCATGAGATCGGCATCTACAATCACGTGCCTTTAGTTTACATTTAAAGCATTCAGAGGATACCCAGAGATTGAAGGGCCTTGCTCAGGGTGGCAGCTTGCTCAGGGTGGCATAAGCTTCAAACTTCTGCAAACTTTAAACCTATACAAACCACTAGGCTACCAAGTCCCATATCCCTTTATGCCACTTGGTTAGGGGTACAGGTCAGATCAGTGAAGTGAGTGTATGGCTTTTTTTAAAAATTGTTGACATTGGAAAAAATTTTTAGACATTAGAAGTTGTTGCTTTTTTTCATTGCACTAGTTGGAAGTGCTAATGTTAAAGTGACACTTTAGGTATGTTTGCATGTGCTCATTTTCATCAATCCGGATTAATTCATTTCGGCTGCAGGTTCTATTTGTCTGTCTGAATCTGATTCAGATCTTCATTTGCCTGTGTGTTACACATTTTTACAAAAACATTCTGCCCATAGTTAAGATTTGAATAAACATACGGCTCCCTGTATGTGTACGAAAGGTATTTTTTGAGTCCGATTTAGAAAATAGTCGGATTCAAGCATTTATTTGGTGTAAGTTTTAAAATTACGGATCTACACTCTTTTTAAATATGATATAAATTTTATTCAGTTTGAGCTCAGGTGGATCGAGAGGCGGTTACATGATTGCTTTTTACAATCCAACTGAGCTATTAATAAGATAACTAACAGATTAATATCTTGCACATAAATGTTCAGTAGGAAACAACATCCTATCAGTCTGTCTTCTTTATAGCTATCCACTAATAATGAATGATTTAGCATTGTAATTCTCTATTGGCAAAGTTCAGTCATGCTGGGTAACTATCCAAACTTTTGGAACAGATGTTATTTCTGGCTAACACGGTGCTGTTTGTTGTGGTTGCAGACTGTGCTGGAGGCCGTGTCTGTTGGTACAACAGGTGAGTTTCTCTGCTTTTTTTCTTTCTATGCTGAGCTCAGTCTCTATACTAAAGGAAGACAATGAAGAGATCTTTTTACCCCTTTAGTGCTAAAATATAATCACAGGTCCAAACAAAGCCCTGAGTTTCTTCTGTCAAGTCAGAATGTACTGTTACACTGACCTGAGTCGGCAAAGAACGCCGCATTAATAATGTTTATTTATTTATTTATTTTCCTTGAGCATGAAAATATTACTTGTGGAGCATATTTTAATACCACCCAGTTTAATATTTCTATCACACAGGATATCTTTGGATCATAAAAGGTGGTGAAATATCAGTCGACACTAACTGATTTTTGCAAGAATTAAACAAATAGATGAGCTCGTGTGGCTTTTTTTCACTTGTACCTGATTACACATCTGGTCAGTTTCCTAATATCACTGATATATTCAAGCTTTGTCATAAAAAAAATGTAGCCAGGATAAACAGAACAGAATAATTGCTAATTAACTAATTATTATTCAACCCAATGTTTAAATAATGGAGAAGAGGTTATAATTTATTTAATAGCTGTCTGATGTACAGATTAATGGCGCATCCTTTCTGTAAAAACCTTCAGATTTCTTGTTTCCTAATCTTATCTCGGGTGTGCAGCAAGTTACCGTTCACACTGTTGTACTTAATGCCATCTCATCTGCATTTCAGTGACATTTTATGAATACTCAGTGGTACTCCAGGCCTTTGTGCTTACGTCGGCTGTCTTTGTTGGCCTGACTGCCTACACTCTCCAGTCCAAGCGAGACTTCAGCAAGCTCGGAGCTGGGTAATTCTGGTCTACAGCTCATATTTGTCCCTTTATGTTTTAGTCAGATGTTTATGCCGATCTCTAAAGTCCTGTTTTATTTGCTAGGCTGTTTGCAGGCCTTTGGATTCTCATCATTGCTGGCTTTATGAGGGTGAGTGCTGATTTCTCATCTCTCTATGAAACTAACTCAGTCGTACTGAATATCAGCACACATTTTCACACTGTAATCCAGCTCACTCTTTTTTCCTCCCACTGACTTTGTCTCTAAATGCATTTTCCTGCTGTACGATAGATTTTCTTCCAAAACGATACAGTGGAGCTGGTGTGTGCCGGCGCCGGCGCTCTGCTCTTCTGTGGCTTCATCATCTACGACACCCACGTTCTGATGCGCAAGCTGTCACCCGAGGAGCACATTCTGGCTTCCATCAACCTCTACCTGGACATAGTCAACCTCTTCCTGCACATCCTGCGTATCCTCGACTCCATGAAGAAAAACTGAGAGGAGAACCTGCATGCTCTTCCTTCTGTAAGATGATGCAGGTGATGTCTGTGTTGATATCGCATTAGTAATATTGATTCCAATTACATTCCTGACGTCCTTGTGTATCGTTCCTTTGGGCTTTTCTTTAGTCACATGCTTGTCAGAGACCATTGACACTAACTATACATAGTTTATTTATCACAACAACGCACTTTTTTCCCGAAAGAGAAGTGACAACATTTTTAACAGAGAAAGTTAAATAGATCTCATCGAATGTATTTTACATCTCTTAGTGACTTTTTACTTTTCACCCAGTCCTCCCTGTACACTGTACAATATAAGGGGACCACCACAGGACATACAGTATTTTCCGCACTATAAGGCGCACCGGATTATAAGGCGCAGTCTCAATTACGGGTCTATTTCTGTACTTAACCCATACATAAGGCGCACCGTGTTATAAGGTGCATGCTAAAACATACGGTCTACAAAAAAGGTAACAGAAGCAAAACAGTGATTTTAGTTTAACTTTATTCTACTATTTAACAACACACATTATTTTTTAATCAATCTTCTCCCAAAAATCCATCAAAGTCCTCATCTACTGTGTCTTCTTAACTCAGCGCAGTACATTTTCTTGCTTCCTCCACTTCCGAACCATAGCTACATTGATGTTGAATACTTTCAGCAGCTCTATTCCCATTTGCAACCGTGTAACTGATAGCCTGTAGTTTGTATTGTGCCTCGTAAGCATCTGATTTTTATTGGTGGATGACAAACCAACTTAAGGTGCATTTACTGCCACCTACTGGACTGTAGTGTGGAGCGCATAATGGTTAGGAAGAAACAAATGTTGTTTTGCAACATACCGGTAGTTATACCTACCGGAGGCGTGGCAGAGGTAAGTGTACGTACTGTACATATTACGTAATGTCCTCTGATTGGTTTATCGCTGCCAGCGTACGTAGTGTATGTATTACGTCCCTGTGTCAGCGGGAAACGGTCCGACAGTCAATCAAGCGGAGCGCTTATTAAAGTCACACAACATTTTTACAGATTTTTGGAACTCAGTGCACACACAAGGCGCACCGGATTATTAGCGCACGGCCGATTTTTGAGAAAATTTAAGGCTTTTAGGTGCGCCTTATAGTGCGGAAAATACTGTATATTATTTGTATATTATCAATAATTATACATCAAAATAAAACAAAATTGTCCATTATTGTAGGTGTACCTAATAAACTGGCACCTAGCGTAAGGGTGTGTCATCTCACAGCCTCCTTATGTTTTTTTTTGGTCCTTTTGTTTAAAAGGGGGTTTGACCATTGGATCATTTGGATCAATTTAAAAGGCAACGACAAGGTGATCATCATCATCATTTACAAATACATAGCACCCCAGACTTTGAACAAACTTGGTCACATGATCAGAGGCTACTAAATTGAATAATCAGTCCATCACAAATCAAGACATTTATTAAATATCGAATTAAGAACGGAAATGATGTTGTGTGGAAATCTGAGGTTTACATGGTTATGACTGCTTGTTGCAAACATAAATGCATCCTCTTTCCCATGTTCCAGGTCATTGCATATAATCACAGACAAGCACTGTAATCTGACTTTAGATGGACGTAGACAGTCAATAGTGTATATGAATTTCAGGTATTTGATGTGTTTTGTTTTTAATATTGTAGTGTCTGTGGCTCGGGAACGGAAGCACGACTCTTAAAGACGCCGATTCACTGGTGGCAGTGTGATTCCATGTACTCTCTCTCTCTCTCTTTCAATGTGCTTATAATAAAGCTGGGTTTTAATCATGTGGGTCACAATGAAGTGCTGATCACTTTGCTGAATCATTCATTAAAAGGTCCTGGTAGTTCTTACAGCACCATCTAACTCCAGATAAACCTGATGCTCCTCTCCCTCATGGTCATACTGTTTTATGGCCGCCGCATGTTTCGAAGAAGAAATATTGAAAGGAAGTGTGCATGGTGACTTTAATTGAAAAACTCTGAACTCTTCAAAGGGTCAAGAGCATCTCGAACATGTGTTTTTAGACAGAGATCTTCTTTTGATCTTGCTACTCTGTGCAGTACCACATTATATACATGCTATATTTTAAGTATTCTCCTGTGAATCTAATGAAACGTATGTTTTCTTGCATTTCGTTGTAATTTATTCGCATACCTATATGTGCTATACTATTGTACATATTGTAGCTGTAGCTCTGTTATAAAGCATGTTATTGATTGACAAATGATGTAACATATGATTCGCAACTCTAATATCAATGGGGATTAAAATTCTGTATGCATAAAATGAGAAGTAATATATTAAATATTTGACCTGCTACGTTGCTTATGTTTATTTTTCTGTGCTCTGCAGGTTGGGAGACTTTGTAATTGTGTACAGTACATTTTATACTGTATAGTAAATTCCTAAAATAAACTGTGAGTTTAGACCAAGTACTTTTGAGTGTACATGCGTGACCATTAAATATAACTTTAGTACAAATTTCAAAAATTTTTCAGCTCGTTTGCTGTGAAGTTAAGATTCTACTAACATTCAGTTCAATTTAACTCCAAATAGAGTTTATTTAAATAATAAACCTTTCGTAGTCTTAAGAAAAAAACACTAAAATGGTTTTAGGTGAAAATAATAATAATATAAGCTTTTATTGTCATTTTAACCATATATAGCTGTTACAGTACACAGTGAAATGAGACAATGTTTCTCTAGGATCATAGTGCTGCATAGAACATAGAGCTATAAGGGCTTAGTATGTTAGTCCTAGATACATAAAGTGCATCTGTGTAACCAGGTGCAAACAGAGCAGGACAAAAGACAATGCATAAAAGGCACTAAACAGAAACAGCGCCGACCAGTGTGAATATCAATGTGGCGTGTGCAGAAATACTGAAATGAACACACTAGTATTGTAGCAGCAGTTACATGAGTTAATGTAAAGTATTGTGCAAAACAGCAATCACCTGAAATGTGACAGCATGTGCAAAGAGCAAAAACAGTGTGCAAAACAGCATGTAAACAGTTTGATGGATGTATATTAGAAGTGTGATTAACCTAACTAACCTTATGATTAGTAGTCCAACACCTTAACCACTGAGCTACCACCTCTAAACAAGATCAGTTTTCTCTGAGAATCCCTCACAGCACAAAAATACTTTTACCTTCTTCACAACGAAGTCCAAGATCATGTACATGGGTGCAGGGAAGATGTAGACCAAACAACACCATAGGGAGTTAATAAGACACCTGGGGGCATGAATATTACAACACTTTAGAGTACCCTTAGACACCACCTATAGTTTCTACTCAAAGATCATTTTCAGTTCAAAATTGTTTAACTTTGACGGTCAGCCATGTTACGTAACTATGATACAATAAGACAACTTTACTTTCTGTTTCAGTTTTAGCTACATGCATGAGATCCCCTTCAGCACTGCAGACCTTGTAGTGATAACGTCTCCTGATGTCTTACAGTAAATTGCCAACACTGTGGTGGTTCTTCCTGGAATAAAAATAAAAGCATAAATTCTGGCACAGTTTTTAATCGACATTTTTTGAGCAGCTTTACAAATATTCACAGTAAGGGGTACATAGTTGCTAGACTGATTGAAAAGATAGGGTATGTTTTTAAACTGGTGTTCATTAGACCTTAAACAATAAGTACAACGCATTTGTCATCTTTGCTGTCAGACAAATTAACACGAAAACTCTGTAACAACGTTTTCTCTGTTTACTACAGGAACTGTATGGAGTAGGTAGGTTTATAAGCTCAATGATTAAGATGTGTTACAGTGTACAGTGATGTTGGCGATCAGACTGTGGTGTACGAACATGCACGTGTTCACTATATGGCCATATGTATGTAGAAACCTGTGCACCATGTCCAAGTCCAATTCAAATTTATTTGTGTAATGTTTTTAAAAAATTGACATGGTCTGAAAGCAGCTTTACAGAACATAAACATAAAACAAAAGGTTTATATAAAGATTAATATAATACAAAAATGAAAGAATATTATTCAATATTTTTAAATGTTTGTATTTATCCCCAATGAGCAAGTCTGAGGTGATTCAGGTGACTGTGGTGAGGAAAAACTCCCTTGGATGGTAAAGGAAGAAACTTTGAGCGGAACCAGACTCAAAGGGGAACCTCATCCTCATATGGGTGACACCGGAGGGTGTGATTATAAATATACAGTCTGACAAATGTTGTATTGATGAGGAGGTTGTTGTCCTTAAAGACCACATGCAGTTGGCATCTCCACTTAGTATGTCCGAATACTTCATGAAGCAGAGTCTCTAGAAGTCTCAGGATCCTCACATGGTTGGCCTCATCTCAATGAAGGTCCAGAATCTTCATGGCACGGAAGACAATCAGATCTGGTACAATTTCTGGATGCCTCAGGATGGGTAGAAAGAGAGAAGCAGTGGAGAGGAGTTGGACTTGTTCACCTGTTGAATGTTATTATAACATCCACTCCTTCTGTGAAGGCTTCATACAAGATTTTGGAGTGTGGCTGTGGGGAATTGTGCTCATCCAACAACACGAGCAACAGTGAGGTTGTGTGCTGAGGTCAGGTGAGAAAGTAGGAAATGTGTTCAATGGGGTTGAGGTCAGAGCTCTGTGCAGGACACTCGAGATGTTTGTATCTGATGCTGAGAAGCTAGTTCATGCATTCATGACTTCTAGACTGGACTATTGTAATGCATTACTAGGTGGTTGTCCTGCATCTTTAATAAATAGGTTACAGTTAGTCCAAAATGCAGCTGCCAGAGTTCTCACTAGGACAAGAAAATATGACCATATAACCCCAATTTTATCATCTCTACACTGGCTACCTGTTAAGTTTAGAATTGATTACAAACTGCTGCTACTTACGTACCAGGCTCTTAATGGTTTAGCTCCCATGTATCTAACTAGTCCTCTAACACGTTACAATCCTTCACGCTCTCTGAGATCACAAAACTCAGGACTTTTGGTAGTTCCCAGAATATCTAAGTCTACTAAAGGTGGTAGAGCGTTTTCATATTTAGCTCCCAAACTTTGGAATAGTCTTCCTGATAATGTTCGGGGCTCAGACACACTTTCCCAGTTTAAACGTAGATTAAAAACTCATCTCTTTGGTCAGGCGTACACATAATACATCCCATAATATCATGCACCAGTACATCAGACCAGCACATTTTTATGAACAGCAGATATGTTAATCCCTTTCCACTGCTTCTCTCTTTGTACCCATCCCGAGGCATCCAGACACTGTACCAGCTCCCAACGTCCTCTGTGGGACGAAGCCTTTGGACGTCCACTGAGCCGAGGCCGACTCTAAGAATCCTGAGACATCTCCAGTTAGACTCTGTGATACTAAGGAGATCCGAAGTCCATGATCCTTACACCAATACAACATTTAACTGACTGTATATTACAATCACACCCCCAGTGTCACCCAGATGAGGATGGGTTCCCCCTTGAGTCCGGTTCCTCTCAAGGTTTCTGCCTTTACCAATTTAAGAGAGTTTTTCCTTGCCACTGCTGCCTGAGTCACCTCAGACTTGCTCATAGGGGAATAAATACATACACACTGTGAACTATATACATCTAATAATAATCTAGAATTTTTATTCTGTTAATTCTTATTTATTTTATTATTCGTTAATTCCTTTATCATTAATTATGTTTACCTTCTGTTCTGTGTTTATGTTCTGTAAAGCTGCTTTGAGACAATGTCTATTGTAAAAAGCGCTATACAAATAAACTTGAATTGAATACAACAACAACATTTGCAAACTTCATAAGTCTTGCTTTGTGCACAGGGAGCAGGTTTTGGGCCCTTTTGTTTCAGTGAAAGTAAATCTTAATGCTGCAGTTAATGCATAACAGTTTGGGGAAGAATCTAATATGGGTGTTATGGCAGGTGCCCACAAACTGGTATCAGAATCGCAATCAGAAACACTTTATTAATGCTCAGAGGGAAATTATGCGACTGAACATACTCCTGTATCTGTTCAGGACATCGTGGAGCGAGTGGAAGACGGCCAGTAGTTTAAACAACATCCTTCTTTCTGATGCTACAGTCAGAGAGTTCAGCTCCACCCTCACAAAATCACCGGCTTTACAGATGAGTTTGTTTAGTCTGTTGGCATCAGTTACCTTCAGTATTTACCTTCAGGTATATAGTGTATATGAGTCTACGTCTTTAGTTCTGCTTTTCATACTTGAAAGTAAAACAATCTGTGTCTGAATTTGAAAGTCAATTTCAAAAGCAAATATTATCCACACATTTTCTTGATTTAGGCAGAACTCATTTGGCAAGCAATCTCTTTCCTGAACTGAACTGAATGTTCCTGAATCTGAAAAGTGAAATCTTTTTTTGTGTGTGTTTGTGTGTGCACGCTTATTTCTGATTGGCATGAATTTTTTTTTTTTTTTACAGCTATTTCTCACTAACATTGAATGACCCAATGGGTTTCTTGTACATTATAAATACATTTCTACTCTAAACCTATGGAGTCAGCCTCACTAATCCTCTCTGCTGTAATGTCTCTTTCTTTATAATCCCTGATGTGACATCCCTGTTTAAATCATGATTTACTTTATAAACAGTGCTTTAATGATGACAGAAGTCTGAGTCATTCTTAACTCATACCTGAAAATGCAAAATGCTAGACCATGCAAAATCCAGTTGTGTGATTCTTATTTTGACTGCAAGGGGGCGTAACCACCTCAAATATGATTATATAAACAATTTCAATGCACAGTAGGTGTGAATGTATCCTAAACAGAAGTATTGTGTATAAGGACTCGCCTTCTTACATTGGTGAGACAAGACAAACAAGATGTCTGTGTAAAATGTGTGTGTGTGTGTGTGTGTGTGTGTGTGTGTGTGTGTGTGTGTGTGTGTGTGTGTGTGTGTGTGTGTGTGTGTGTGTGTGTGTGTGTGTGTGTGTGTGTGTGTGTATGAGGTTGGTTGTTTAAAGGGTCACAATGAACCAGCCACTCTCCACAAGCTCCTTTTCTGTAGGCTCCTGAAAGATGGTAAAATCCACTTAAAATTCCAGGCTGGTTGGTGTTCTTGAGGATCATGGGGGCACTTAGAAATTCTTGTGGGATGAGAGGAAAGCTTTGATCTTAGCATTTTTGTCTTTCAAGTGGAAGCAAAGTCTGGAAGAAAGATACAGCATCCTGTGTACATCCATGTTCACTCTCGCTAAAGTGCACACGGCTGACACACACACACCCTAATGTTCATTTCCACAGCATAAACACCTTGTGATCCACAAACACCTCATTGAAACAGAACAGACCACACTGTTGTCCATACATATCCTTACACAGCATGCTACAATCCATACTCTTGGACAGTGTCTTTCTCTCCCTTAATTAATCATACTTTCTAATTTTACTATGAAGCTCTGTCTCATGTACATGTTTGATTGCCCGTCAAGAGGAACTCTTAAAGCTTCTGTGTGGAACTATATTGTGGAACCATGAACCATCAGAGAGTAACAGTAACAGTTGTAACAAGTAGCATCAGAGAGGTGCTTACAAGTAACAGTGCCTGAAGGAGCTAAAACTACTTTTAAAGTTTAATTTGGACAGAATTTTCTTTTCGTATTCTTCTAAACACATATTAAAAAAAAATCAAACCATGTTCTATTACACTTGCTATTCAGTTCCCGTATTATTGTTTTTCCTATGCAACTTTTCAGGCGCCACTGAACCCCAATGCACTTGTAATCACCTGACACAACTGTCACCTTTAGGCTTCATGAGTGTACAGTCTGAGCTAGACAGAAATCAGCCTCACCTTCACTTCTTCATTAACATTGTGTATTTGTCTTACGATCAGTAGTGGTGCAATTTTAATCCACTTTAAATTATTTATCTGCAAAAAAAAACAACAACACATAAATACCCAAACCCGAGCCTACGGGTTTAACCCTACAAGACTTTTCATTGAGTCATGTTTGCTCAATGCTGCATTTCTGTGTCATTATTAAGCCTAGTAAAATCCTAATTCCCATCAAAATCCTAGTCCCAAATGTTTAGCCAGTAACTGTTTTTTGGAGTCTGTATCCATAAGAATACACCAGATCTCTGTGTCTGTTGGGTCCAGCACATCTCTGGATACACTTTAATGTTGCTTTTGATTTTTTTCCTCCCCATCCTTGTTGCTTTTTAATTCCCCTTTTTAATTCGCCCAAATTTAATCTGAAGCATATTTTCCATTGTGTACGAGAGTTATGTAGTGTGAAGACGGCACAGCAGGTTTCTCTCTGATCTTACTTGGCAGCTTCAGAGCAAAACAAACTTTAGCCTTCCCACCGAGAGATCGTAGAGTGCTGTATTTAACCTTCTTTCTGTGCCTTGTACAGTATGGTGAAATCCATGCATTATTCTCAGTCAATATTTCCTCTGCATCTGTTCTGCTTTTCAGCTTATTATAGTGTCCCTTCCCTCTTGGTGTCTATTTCTGCAGAACCTGGCAGTCGATGTGTTGCCACTGGCATGCTCATGGCCTGTCAATGACACTTTATTAATAACTGATGCTGGGAGCACATTTCTTCTTTATTAAAGGAACAGTCATTTCCTAAAGGGGATTATCACTACATCCTGACCTCATATCATCTTATTTTATTATTAGCCTGCATTTGTGTAAGCTATACACACTGCACAAGACCCATTTGTGTAAATAGCAGTCATCAGCCCTTTTCCTCACCCTACAGTGTACCTGTTTTCTGTACTTTGCAGAGGCCGATTGTGAATAGCAGCAGTGCTGATCTCTTGGATTAGGCCAGCTATTCTCCAACTTAGACTTTGATGTCTTGGCTCTGTGTCTCTCTCATGGCGACCCCAATAGGAGACTTGTGGCACAGTGGCTCAATAAGTCTGCTTTTGTTGCTTCTGCCTTTCTTTCAAATCACTGGCACGCACACACACACACCCACACACACCCACACACATACACACACCCACACACACACACACACACACACACACACACACACACACACACACACCCACACACACACACACACTCACACACACACACACACACACACCCACACACACACACACACACACACACACACACACACACACACACACACCGACCCACACACACACACACACACACACACACACACACCCACACACACCAACCCACACCCCCCCCCACACCAACACACACACACCGACCCACACACACACACACACACACACACCCCACACACACACCAACACACACACACACACACACACCGACCCACACACACACACACACACACACACACACACACACACACACCGACACACACACACACACACACTGACCCACACACACACACACACACACACACACACACACACACACACACTGCTCAAGTCAGCTTAAAGAAGAACTCTTTGCTTCAGCTTGAACCCTCAGATCAGCACATTTTACAGTACATTGTGTTTACATGCTATCCATACTCGCTTTTTCCAGACCGAATATAGGACAGCACACATTTATTTACATACATGTAGTGACAGTTGGTGGTAATAATTGATGAGGTAATAACAAATCTAATATCTATCAGTAACTTGACAAGAAAACACCTGTGTACCTGAACATAGTTAGCTTCTCACAATGACTCACGAAGAACAAGGCTGAGGCCATGGATTAAAAACCTGGGAGAGAACACAGCTTTTAAATAAATTTCTCACACCAGATAATTTTTTTAATCAGTTTAGTTATTGGAGCTATTTGCATAGGTTTTTTTTTTTCAATGTCATTCTGCTGCACTTATGACAACGTTAATCACGCATTTAAAAAGTGTGCATACAGTCAACTCCAGAGTAAATAGAACCATTCATGAAAATAACAACAAATGATCTTAGAGACTTTAAGATTTGTGCATCCTTCCATGCTGAATATTTGACACTCTTTATACCCCTGTAGGGTTGCGTATGTGGGTTGCACAGTTCAGACTACAATATCCTGTCCTGTGCTGGAGTTCACTATTCCATCTATCTTGATCTAGCCACAAAAGAGCAATGTTAATTTAAACAATAAGTTTTACCGAATTCTTAAGAGAGAAGAGTAATTTTGCGGTTGACTGGTTTTCTGTAGTGAGTGTAGTGGTGATGTGATCTGTTTTTCTTTGGCGCTTTTATGATCTTCTCCCTTCTTAGATTGTTTCTTTGCATTTATTTCTGTCCTTGTTTAAATAAGTTTAAATAAATTAGTCTCATGTTTTGCTTGGAATTTGTCCTGAAGGGACAGGAAGTGTGGTTTTCTGTTATTCTCTCTCTCTCTCTCTCTCTCTCTCTCTCTCTCTCTCTCTCTCTCTCTATATATATATATATATATATATATATATATATATATATATATATATATATATTTATTTACATTTTTTAAACAAAAGCCTTGATCAAACGATGTCACTGAGAAGTGGATTATATCTAGAGAAAAATATTTACATGATAATAGTAATGACTTGAACCTTCGAAGGATATAGAAATCTAATTGAAAGGAAATAAAAATGAAACCTCCATCAAGTGAAGATTATTTAATCTTTCTTTAGTGTACAGGATTGAATGGATCGTTCAGTTGCTGGATGTAAAATTGGTGTAATTTCAGTTGGTTTGTCTATAACAACTCTTCAAAGTTTGTTATTAGAACCCTACCAGAAGTTCAGCAATTACACTTATCTCATTTATTCACGTGAGTAATTGAGGGTTAAAGGCCTTGCCCAGATTGGTATACCTGGGATTTGAACTCATGACCTTCCAATCACTAGTCCAACACCTTAACCACTGAGCTACCACCACCCCAGGCTGCACCTGCCCCGTGCAGGATACCCAGATGTTGAGACGAAACTTTTATCAAACAGAGCATGTGGAATCCGTGTCCAGTATTACCGCTGTCCCATTTGGTGGGTGCATTGTTGAGATTCCACAGCCTGTTTTTGTTATTGTTATTAAGGGAAAGTCGACCTGCTGCTGCTTGGCTCGGCGCGAGAGGTCGAACATGGTGGGCTGAGCCGCTATGTGCCGCAGAGCAGCAAAAATAATCACCCCACTGACTGTTTATTTTCCCCTGCCGTCTCTGACCACATTTTAGTCTTCCTCTGGCTTGAGGGAAGCATGGATGAGTGACCACAGCCCCCCGTGGCTGAACTGGGGTTAATTGGTGTAATGTGTGAAGTTTCCCCAGTGTGTATGTGTTCATCTGGTGGAAGAATAAGGCTTAATAATTCACTTAGGTGAAAATAATGTAATGGTCCGGCACCCCCCCCCCCCCCCTTTTTTTTTTTTTTACCAGTTAGCTCACACAACACAGTTATTTAATTGAAGCTACAGGAAGTATGTTTCTGGTCTAGACATGAGACTGTACAGTGTGTGGAGTGTGTATCTGATAGGTATGTGCATGACATGAGGCTGGAGGGTGGGTGGCAGAGTGAATCAGAGCTTTGGACTGGTGCACAAATGTGTAAGTGGTGTGTGTGTGTGTGTGTGTGTGTGTGTGTGTGTGTGTGTGTGTGTGTGTGTGTGTGTGTGTGTGTGTGTGTGTGTGTGTGTGTGTGTGTGTGTGGACTAGCGCTAAGGAATTCATACTCATTACCAATCACAGGTGGTTGGAGTTAGCCTCTTTATTGGGCTGGTATTTGTACGTGGAAATTCTTTTCAGATGACACAGCCTTACACAAAGCAGCAGGCTTGTGCTTCAAATAATAATCCTGACTAAGACTGATGAGTAAATTTTGCCACTTCGAAGGCTAATCTTTGAGTTCTGTTCATTAAGAAACTGAACAAGTAGAGAAAGAATCTACGTACATTTAACTTCATACATTAGCATGACTTTTTTGAGTTTAAAATAAACGTGTACTTCAATTTTATAAATTCTACATGCAGGTGACTGGTTCCATGTTTAGCTGTGTCCATGTATTTTAAAATTAGTTTATATGCAAGGAAAAAAATGTTAATTAAATGTGGATGTCACTCCAACAAGCCAGGAGACCACATTAACAGTAATTAAGTTTGAAATAGAAATCTCTCTGTTTGAGATCTGGTAGAGTTTTAACAGATATGTTAAAATGGTGCTGGAGAATGCAGGATACACGTATGAGCATCCAAAAGCTGTTTAGAGGATATGAAAGGATATTGAAGGCAGCTGGAAAGGAAAGGAAAGGAAAGGAAAGGAAAGGAAAGGAAAGGAAAGGAAAGGAAAGGAAGGGAAAGGAAAATTTTGGGGATGGAAATTATTTGAGATTAGAGTTTGTAGAAAAAATTTCATATCTGTATTTTTTAAATATTACCTAAGCGATAGATAAACAGAGATTATACCATAGTATATTAACACGAATCATTTCTAATCTTATTTTTTGTACCTACTTAGAATAATAAGTGAACATCTGTAAAACCTCACAAATGTTGCTGTACATCAGTTGCTATAAATTATGTTTCTTTTCATGTTCGAGTCGAGAGACCTTTGCACTGTCCTGTCACTTTATTTCATAGCTATTTGTTACTTTTAACTTTCATCGACTCTATGTTGAATATCGGGTCAACAGAATGTAGTGATGTGAAGCCTCTACAGTATAGATGGGGTCAAGCTGTAACTGAAGTAATTTCATGAATTACCTAGTGTTTTACTTGGTCTTATTCAACAACTCAAAATAAAATTGTAACCAACAGAAATATTTAATATGGGTATTTTTTATTTACTTTTTTATGCATTTAAGATTGTGTAACATTTTGGAATAGTGTCGAAGATCTGACCAAGACTTTTTCATAAAGATCTTGTTTTTTTCCTCCATGATATTCTCTTTTTCACCAGTAAAACATATGTAGGATTTCCAGTAGCTTCCCAATTTCAGTCATTTAATATGTATACTGTAAGTGCTTGGGTTGTGTTTGGCTTGTTAACCAAAGTTTGATGTAACAAGCCATTAACTGCATTAGACAGCAGAGCCAGAGCACAACTCTCCATGATCTGTTGGGCTTCACCCACATTCGTCACTTCACACACACTCAGTACGTGGAAGAAATGACTAATGCTGCATAAAAATGCTGCATATAAGACCGTCTGAAAATGTCTCCTTGAGGGAGTCGAGTGCTGTGTAGAAGGAATTTCTGTTCCACGTTATATGTACTCTGTGTGTGTGTGTGTATGTTTGAAGTATGTATTCAACAATAAGACTCCAGTTAATATATATGGAATGATCTAAAAATATATATCAAGAGCAATTAATGCTCCATATCACACAATGAGCCACATGGAGCATGTTTATTTAAAGGGTGCAAGGCTTCCGTTCTCCTCACAGCGATATTGAATTCATAAATGAGACTGGTCAATGAATATTGATAAATTTTTTATGAAAGCAGCACTGACAGCATTAATGGATGCAATTCATATAGCATATTAATGCACTGGTTATAATAAGTTGTTTAACCAGCTATTTATAGCCTTGATATGGTGAGGAAATTTATAAGGAGAGATTTAATTTAAAATTAATGGAAGGAGTGAGTTTTTCTGACATGCGAGTCTCTTTAAAAAAGAAGAGTTCCAGGTTCTCTGTAACCTGAACAGCTCAAGTCTCCATGACTGGCATGAATTAAACAAGACTATCACATCGTCTTTAAACTGCCATTGTGTCAGTCAGCTGTGTGCTCGGGGCTTCATCAGTGAACATTTGAAGACTCTGGAAGGAAGGAATTAGTGTCAATGAAAAGTCTACAATGAACTCAGAGATGATGCTGACCTGTTAGTTCCTCGTGTGCTCTTGGTTGCACAATTCCACTCAGCTACAGTGTGTTGTAGAAAGTATATTATGTACATGTACATTATTTACTGTCCAGTGTCACCCAAATGAGGATGGGTTCCATTCTGAGTCGGGTTCCTCTAAAGGTTTCTCCCTCTTATCATCTCAGGGAGTTTCTTTGCTCATTAGGGATAGATGGGGTAGACACTAGAGATAAATAGTAAATTAGCTTCTGTCAATTGTTAAAAGTGCTTTACAAATAAATTGAATTAAACTGAAGATTCCGAGTGGCAGCATGGACAGGGTTCATTTAGTAACTAACAATGCACATTTCAGAACATAAATGTATATTTATTTTTTATTTGAGTGGTTTATCACCCTCTTGATGATAACAGTCCATTACTAAATGCTTTTGTATGCCTATACACGGCTTATTTGCTTGTTATATAAAACTAAGTACTCATTGATTACACTACGTTGTCATGACAGTTAAGTATATATCCATTTCATATGGCATTTATACTACAGAATACACAAAAAAGGAACAGAACAGATGGTGTTCGAAAGTCTGTTCAATGTCTCTACATAGAAGAGAGGGTGATAAAGGGAAATAGACTGACAAACCAACCCATGCACATGAGCTGCACACAGTAATTATCATCCTCAGTCAAGTCATGCCCACACAAAAAAAAATCTTCTGGGCTGTAATTCCCTGTGATTCATGTCCACATTTCCAGCAGAGGCACTCCCTCGCATTGTCTGCAGTACAGAAGAGTCTGTCGGGGCTGTAGAGATACTCTGTCAAAAGAGTTCTGGAAGGGAATACTGAGTATAAACATAAAAAGGTCAGGTTCTGGTGGAAGCCGCAGTATAAATGGGACGCTGTCATGGAGAATGATGAGGATAAGTCCCTGAAGAGTTTGGGTCAGGGGCAGAGGGGAGCACGAAGGACAGCAAGAACCTTAAACTGCATAGTTGCTCTCTGATGGGCGGTTAGTGCCGGTGGATTCCTTGGTTTCTTTCCCTGACGTGGTCTGGGACTTTGGCCTGGGGTTTGTTTGGCGTTGGAGAATTGACAATCCCCCACGAAATCCTGAAAAAATAAAAATAAAAAATGAGCCTGATGCTTAATAATGAAGGATTTCTCAGTTTAGAGTCTGTTTGTGCATATCTATGTTAATTACTCATAAACTACAAAAACATTTAAAGGAGCCACTGGTCAAATGAATTGGAATTTGCACTCTGATGAGTTTTCACAATTTGCTGAGCAACTTGTAAGATGCTTTGGAAGAAAAAGAGGCATAACTGTGCAGCTCTGTGATGACTGAGGGGCAGAACTTTTTTACGGTTATTAAAAAAATATATATACATGCCTGAAAATAATAAGAAATAATGCCTGGAACCACATGTGGGGTAAAGGAAATGGTGGCTAGCAATTACATAAAGCCTGTAATATGAACCCTTTCCTCCACTCTTGAAGGGTTGAGTAAAACAAAGCTGCAGCGAGGAGCCAGTCCTACCCAACATAGTACTCTCACTTTCACTTGAGCCTCCGGAAGCACCGGAGCAGGATCTAGAGTTACCATGGATTAAATGTGCTCATGTGTTTACGGCTTGTAGTTAGTAGCTGAAGCTTGGGAAAATGGCTTTAGGGCTGAGGGGCTTTAGAGTGAACACTGTGTGCTGTGATCGGGTTCCTCACTCACTCTTATTACAGTGACGTCCGTGCCAACCCTCCTGGCACTGACACCTGTTGGGCTCCACGCAGGTTCCGTGTGCTCCACAGCTGGGCTCACAGACAGCTGCACACACACACACACACACACACACACACACACACACACACACACACACACACACACACACACACACACACACACACACAGAGCCTTAAGATTTCAAGGGGAAGTGTTGCTGTTCATAATCTTCTCTACTAACCCATAGACCACCAGCTGCTCATCTGTGATTTTCTGTGTGTGTATGTGTGTGTGTGTGTGTGTGTGTGTGTGTGTGTGTGTGTGTGTGTGTGTGTGTGCATGTGTGTGAATAGAAGCACATTGAAATGGCCATATAATATAACATAATATATTATAATATAAAAATAATAATTCTAGGAATAACATAAAATTCTAAAAGTAAATGAAAAATTTGATAATTACATAAACAAGAAAAATAAAGAAAATAGTAAAAATGATGTAGATAAATAGGGAATAGTAGCACTGAACAAAAAAAAGATGTAAACTAAATGTTTAATGCAAATAAATACTAATGAATTACCAAATACAACAAAAATAAAACTAGAGTTAAAGTAAAGCTGATACGGCTTGTGGGAAGGAGATCCACAGACTGACAAACGGTAATACAGTATGTACATGTATAATGGTACCAATTGATTCTTGATCCCAATAAGAAACAATAAAAAGTTGAGTCAAAGTGCATTAAGGCAAGACTCTGGCAATGTTTCTACAAAAACTCTCATAAAAATAAAAAGGTTTTGAGTTCATTTTTAGTTGTGCAGCATTTTTAACCGTGTGTACTGTTGCAAATTTAAAATTTAAATTTATATTTATCCCTAATGAGCAAGCCAGCAGCAACAGTGAGAGGATGTGAGGAAGAAACCTTGAGAGGAACCAGACTCAAAAGGGAATTCATCCTCATCTGGGTGACACTGGAGAGTGTGAACAAATAATTTCCTATGAATGTACATTAAAGAATTTGCACCAGAGGTCCAAGATGAAAAGGAATAGAGAAAGGGATATTTTCCTCACCTTTTGTGCACAGATCTCCATGGTAGCCTTTGGCACATTTGCATTTGTTCTTTCCTATACATTTGCCTCCATTTCTGCATTGCCACCGGCATTTACCTACGGTACAAATGATAGTTACATGCTGACTTACATACTGATTATTGAACAGTCTATTGGATATACAAATAATATTGAGTAATGTAGAAAACAGCAAATCCTTTCTGCATTTCTTACAGTGTATCTCCTACAGTGTATCTCCTACTGCTCTAGATGTTAACACGTGGAAAATAAAAAGCCTGGATTTAGTGATTTCCATCTGAAACCATTAAGCAGTGGAAACTGTGCATCGTGCATCTTATAAAGAAATTAATTACACCAATTTTGTTTTACAGCGTTTAGGTAATTAACAGCCTACAGTGTGATATAAAAGCAGAAAGTAATTGAAGTGAGGTAAGGGGAACTTTGATTCTTTTGTTTAAAAAAAAAAATAGAAGTGTGCAGATAGACATCTTTCCATATGCTTGACTACTGGGCTACAGAATTTTACAGTGCTAATTTATCTTTATCTGTGGAAAAACAATATTTGACATTTTTATTACAATGGACTGAACGATTTTATATAATGCATGTCCCCAATCCTAGACAGGACTAGAGGCATGTTTCTATTCCAGTACAATAGCTATTCCAGTTACAGACAGTTAAATCTGGGAAATACTCCTAAACTGAGCCTAATCTATATCATAGATATATTATATACTTTAATGTCTTAATGGTATTTCCCTTTAGATATCAGGTAACAGGAGTACATGAACTACAGAGCCGAAATGGAAATGATTAATCGTGTGAAAACATCCTGTCTCTGTTTCTGTCTCTGTCTCTGAGCTGGGGCTGGGTGGGCAGGGGGGTTGGAGTTAAGGCAGCATGACAGGAAAGGATAAAATGTAAAGGGTGAAGCAAAGTGTAAAGAGAACCTAGTGGTTAAGGTGCTGGACTACCAATCCGAAGGTGTTGGACTAGGTTGTGAGCTCGAATCTCAAGTCCACCAGGCTGCCACCCCTGGGCCCCTGAGCAAGGTCCTTAACCCTCAATTGCTCATTTGTATAAAGAAAATCATGGATAATAGCACCTGCTAAATGCTGGAAATGTCAATTAAAACCATGGGCAGGTGAAGTAAATAGCATTGATTATCTTTTGTTGCAGTGCAAGTGAACAGTTCGCAACATCAACAGTCAAAGTGGCCACACATAAAGATCTGAGTGACTTTGACAAAGGTCAAATTCTGGGTCTGGGGAGGTCTTGTGGAGGTTTCTGGGTATGTAGTGGTTAATACCTACCAAAAGTGGTTCAAAGAAAGAGAACCAATAACAGGCACGTGAGCATTAGATATGGACCATAGAGCAATTTCTTTTATATTACATGGTCAGATGGGTACATGTGTGTCAGTTATCTGGAAAAAGATGCCATCAGAATGACCTATGGGAAGAAAAGAAGCCAGCGAAGGGAGTGTGATGCTCTGGATGGACATGTTCTGGAAAAAAGTTGGGTCCTGGAATTTATGTCTATGTTACGTTGACATGTACCAATTACCTAGACATTGATGCAGACCAAGTACACCCAATAGTGTTCCCTAATGTAACTGTTCAGGAATAAGCCGAGGAACATGACAAAGGGTTCAAGGTGTTACTTTTGGTCTCTAAATTCCCCAGATCTGCAGCAGATCATATGGCACATGTGGGACAAACAACTTACAGTACATAAAGTTCTGCTGCTAACATCTTGGTGCCATATACCACAACACACCTTCAGATGCCTTATGAGTCCATCTTGATGCATCGGAGATGTTTTGTAAGCACATGGGGAACACTACCATACTATACACACTACCATGCAGCCGGGTTAAAGGTTATGGCTGATCTGTGGGATCCAAAAGTCTGGGACTACACTGAATGTAGGGATTTTTCATTTAAAAAGTGCAAATAAACAAAAGGTTATAAAAGGTACAAAACATTGTGCTTATTTATTATACATATACAAAAAAGTTCTTGAAATCTTGAATCTGCACTATGTATAGGTCCCTATTTAGATGTAAGGAAATGTGTGATATTGGCCCCGATAACTGCTTTGACCAAAAGGTCATATTTTCCTCATGCCTAATCTGAAGCATGTGTTCAGATGGCTCTCTGATAGATTTGATGCAAAATGGATTATAAGGTTTTGCACAAGCTTGTGGTCATGCGTCATCATTATAAACAGTGTTCCTGTAATCAACGAAATCCCATAGTGTTATAGAAACTCTTGTTCGGTTTTAGTTATCCTTATTTAGTTGTTTTAGAATTAGCCTTAAAGTCGTAAGCTGCTAATGACCACTAACAACACCACACTTTGAGCTCATGGGCTGGAATTTAGCGCTCATTGTAGCATTGTTAAATAATGGCACGTTTGCCCATGTAGGTGCTGGCCCATTTGGCATTAGTGTGAGAAGACACTTCAGTTAGCAAGTTTATTTGGGGGCATCTTTGGAGACAATGTGTGGTCATGTGATGATTACAAGTGAGTGACAAATGTATGGGCTTTCCCTTTTTTTACCCTCAGACACTGGAAAATTTAGTAACAAAAATGCATTCCATCTAATTCTTATATCGCATTGTCACTGAAATTTATAATTACATTTTGATAAGTGTGTTTTAATCAGTATGATTAATATAATCCTGGTTCCTCGTGTTCTCTCCAGAGTTTTGTAAGAAAAACATCCTCCACCAGATGAACTGCATATGATCTGAATTTAAATGAAATCTAGGCCTGATCCAGCAACCATTTTGTGCAGGCATCCTTCCCAACATAAATTTTCTCTTTTGTCAGAAAGATATTTCTTTCTCTAACCCAAGAATTTATGAGTCTTCCATTTTACATAGCTGTACTACTGAATCTGGTTAGATTGTTTGACAACTCTATTTGTGTATCATCAACATAGCAGTGAAAGACAAAAGTCTCACTTATGTATTTTAAGCGAGAATAATATGGGACCTAAAACAGAACCATGTGGAACACCCTAGTGCACTTTTCCCTGCTTTGAAGAATCTCCATTAATACTAAAAATGTGGTAGTTGTCCATCAAGTATCAAAAGTAGGCAAGAAAATATCATGAATAATAATGTCAAATGCTACACTCTATGGTAGAATTGTACTAAATAATAAACATATCTACATTATAAACAGTAATATAAGCAGTGGGTCATTAACCAGTTAGCATTACTTTTCATTCTTTTTAGGTTTTTAATTGACATTTTAGCATGTTGGAGGATAAGTGAAGGATATGCTTGAGAGGCTATGTGACAAATGTACTGTGTCAGAAATCTTATGAAGAGATGATCCACAAGAGCTCTGATTCTACTCACTTATTTCACAGCGTACACCCTCAAATCCAGCAGAACAAATACATTTTCCAGGATGGAAACATGTTCCGCCATTTAAACATGTAGTGCTGCAGTTTGCTGTAAAAGAAACAAAAGAATCAAACCTACAGGTTTATTCTGTCTATTCAATGTACAATACACTTCTCAGATGTTGATGTGAAAGTAATGTACCTTTGAAAATAATTTAAAGTTAATCCGTGGACCTTAAGGTCCATTCTTGTATCACAAAATAGCTTATATAATAATATTATTATATATTAGATTATTATTTAGATTATTTATTATTTCTTAAATGTACACACTTGCAGTATAGAAGTCGGGGGGGGGGGGGGTTTAGGGTTAGGGTTAAAAGTCTGTTTAGAATTTAGGAAGACATTCTCCTATACCTTTCTCACAGCTGACACCATAGTAGCCTGGAGGACAGATACACACTCCTGGACTCATGCACAAACCTCCATTCAGGCATCTTGGTGAACACAGGGCTAAGAGACAGACAGGAGTTTATATCACCGTGAGGTTGTTTTTTTTTTTTTTTTTTACAAATTAACCCCAAATGCATAGCACTTCATGGCATAAAATGGTTTCTTTGGAAGATTGAATTATTATTTAAATTGGCACCAGAGCGAAGGGTCTGCATAGAGTTTCTGCAGAAAACAAACCCTTTCAGGGTGCTGGATGCGATATAAACCAACTCAAACTTCTAAAAATAGATTCCATGGACTCCATCAGTCCGCATCTATTTTGTGAAAGGTACCTAAACTTGTACTATAATATTTTCTTAATTTTATTCCAGAGCTTTTAATTGATTATATGTTACTTTTCAGCATAATTTTACTTTTAGGCCTAAAAGTAACATATAATCAGTTAAAACCTCTGCTTTAAAATTGAGAAAATATTGTTGTTACTTTTTGGATTAAACCAAATTCCAGTAATCAGTCAAATAGACTACTAACTATACAATCTCAATAATAAATACATTAACTTTAATAACTGTGGATTGTGATATAAACTGATGTGGAAGTTGTAGCTCAGAGATTAAGGCGTTGGTCTACTGTTTGGAGACCGGAGGACTATTGATTGTGAGTTCAAATCCCTGTAGTGCCAAACTTCTACTCCTGGGCCTTTGAGCAAGACCCTTAACCTTCAGCTGTTCAGATGAGATAAACATCGTTCTGAATAAGGACGTCTGCCAAGTGCCGTATACATCTGTGTAACTGGACTGAAGTCACAGACCTCTTGGCTATGCCTCCTGAACACCAGAGGCTCTCAGGAACCACTTACTGTATATAGACAGCGTCTGTGTGGATTTCAAAGTAGTACAGTATAGCGATGGCTAAAATTAAGCAACAGTGAAAATATTTGTAGCCTTTTATTATGCACAACTCCCCTAGTAATAAATCCAACCCAAAATATCACTGATCTCTGTTCTGAAAAAGTGTATGTGAGTTTCAGGTGTTTCAAAAGGGAAAAAAAGCGAGACAAACTAACGTAAATGACATCATGTTTCCACCCAACCTGCCGTTTAGTTGTATTATATACAGTATATGGGAAACATCTGATATTTTCCTGCAATTTTTGCATGAACTTCTATGTGTGTGTGTAGGTTTATATATTATTTATTTAATAGACAGTAATCGCAGGATCACAGGCTATTACCTTTTTCACAATGTGTGCCATAGAAACCATCCTGACACTCGCAGACGTGCCTCTCGCTGCAGTAGCCTCCGTTCCTACAGCCGCCGGGACACTTTGCTTCAGAGGGAGAGAGGAAAATAAAGAGATGCTCTCATTTCATTACTTTAAGGGTCCTGCACACAACGGAATTCATCACACACAAGGGTTCAAAGGAAGCAAACATCAGTGCTTGAAAAGGCTTTGAGGTAAAACCACAAGTAAAACCACAATGTCAGCAAATCTGTCAAATATGCCATTTCAAATTTAGCCCTTAAAATCTGGACTGCTGTGGTCTAGCTAGCATGGATCGTGTCCTAACTCTACATGCTGTTTCTGAAAGCCATGTGTTCTAGTCACATTAAAGGCTCATTCCATGGAAACGAGTGTAGCTTCCAGACGTGTTTTAAAAACAATTTCCTCTCTTTCTACAAGCAGTAGCGGTGTCTGGAATATTTGCTCCAGCTGACCGGCTGCCCTAAGGGGAACCAGGCACCAACTTTTGTTCCTCTGCTACGGAAATAAAACACATATGGTATATTTGTCTCATCTTTTCAAGAAACAAATCCTGTCTGAGTCCAGTTATGGCCTAGCCTTTATCCACAGCCTTGACAGAATCCCTGCTCACAACAACAGTGGTGTATTTTCCTGTGTTTTGATCATTAGGCCACCTTCAGCTGTCACGGGCGAACGTGCTGCTTCCTCCCCACAGAGAGACCTCAGCCAGATGGACCATTTGATCTGTGGAGTGTGTGTGGAGGAGGGTGTGTAAGGAATGCAACACTAGGTGTGTGTGCTGGGGGGGTCACGGGCTGCAGCTGGCAGATTTCACATGACATCATAGGCCAGTCATGGCCTTTGTGTGTGAAACGCAGTGGGACCCGTATCACATCTCTCCCTCTCTTTTTCATCAATTCTTAAAGTGATCTCAACCACAGTGAACAACATGTTTCTCTGTGTGTGCTACACGATACATCTTGGTTTCTTCAAATACATGCATTTTCGTATTATTAATGCAAACCAATAGAATGTTGGGCTTATATTAGCTGCATTTTTACACAGAAAGATCAGTTTTGACCACAAACCACAACAGTTAGTTGTCTGTCATCAGACAGAGAGCAGAACAAACCATAAAAAAAAAAAAACCTTTTTTAAACACACACACAAACACACACACACACACACACACACACACACACACACACACACACACACACTATTATAATCTATAACCACTGTGTCTCTGTTTATGACGTGTGCATTGTGTGCATAGACACTGATATATTCTGTTATATAATGTTACTGAGAAAACTTTCCCAGTGCATAACACAGCAATATGTCTGAATGATTATGTGAAAATTCTGACACTGGAGACTCCATAAATGCTAAATATACATTTCTTTACAGAACACTTACTGTGTCAAGAATTATGCATATTTATTTAAAATTTCAATACTTTCAGCACCTGGATTATGTGTATTATCTGCCAAACAAGTTCTCCTAAATTAGCTATTACTATAGAAACAATAAAAACAAGTGCAGAAATAAAAAAACAAGCACCTTGATATAAAAACAGTCTTGTTGTTAAAGAAGATGAATCAAATTATCCAGGCCATTCAGATTTCAGAAATCTACACTGCTGTAAGAAGTGTACAATCCTTTACAGATTAGCTGTATGTGCTTGCATGTCACAAAAAAACACGTGTCTTTAACTCTTTCCTTCTTTAAATTGTCTGAAAACAAATAGAAATTTGGGAAGTGTGGTGTGAAGGAGCTAACCTTTTTGGCAGGTCTTAAAGAAGATGGCATTGTGTGGGGTCCTGAGAATGATGTTTCCACCTCTGTCCATTACTAGAATGGTTACCTCAAATGCTGCAACTCCATCTTGCTCGCCTCGGCACGGGAAGCCTACCTGAACCACTGAGAAATACAAACCCATACACTATGTTTTATTGTGGATTATCAGACATCCATTAACGGATTTCTCATACCGGCTGTCCTTCTCCGTTTTAATATAGAAACAACAACAATAAAAACATCTGAATGTGCTACATGCTAAAGATATGCCTACAGTCAAATATATTCAGCAAAAGCTTTTTCACCTGAAGTTTTATGAGGTACAGAGCCTAGAAGCGGGACATTGACGATGGGGTCATCCATGATGTCCTTGTCAAAGGAACGCAGACTCTGGAACTCATAGAAGTAATCCTCCTGCAGTGGAATAAGATATGGTCTTTGCCTCTTCCCCTTTTCAAGTAACAAAAGTATTGAAAGCTGCTGTGGCTGAAGTGTGGGCCTCCACTGTCCTCCTGCTGAAGGAGAGCACTTGGGGCCAGTGAAAGCACGATGAAAAGAGAGGTTACGGATGTGTAAATTTGATTATGCTGTGTAAGTCATCACAACAGAGGAGCACATATATCTACAAGGAGTGAATGCACCCTCCTGGTTTCTGAGTGTGGATGTGAATTGGTTTATTTGCTCCAAGAGAATGAGGCTTTACTCCCTAAATAATGTTCTCAAAGCTTTGAAAATTACACACTTGTCAGGGTGGCTGTGATGGCATGGCAAAACACACACACACACACACACACACACACACACACACACACACACACACACACACACACACACACACACACACACACACGAAAAATTTTTTTTAGATGAAAGTAAAAAAATGACCTTTTTTTTTTTTTTTGGTCTCCCTCTTTTTCTTCTCCTATCTATTTTAGATTTATGGAGGATTGTGGTGTTTGATGAAGGGAAAATATACAGGCTGTGTAGAGAGCTTTGCTAATCCTTCTGCTGAATGGTAATAACCAACACAGATAACTCTCGCCGCCAGCCTTTTATGCCTGAGGTCTTTGTTCTTAAGCCTCAGCGGTGGGCTTTGAAGTGTGGAGTAACAGAGCCAAGGAAAAAGAGAACCCTCTCTCTTTTACTCTTGTTCGTTGTGTACACTTTTCTCTCCCTCTTTAACCCTGCTTCTCTCTTTTACATTGACTTAACATGCCATTTGTGGATTATGATCTCAGTGTTCACGGCCATGTCATTTGTTAAAGCCGGCAGGATCTAACAAATCAGTTAGAGAAAAATAAAGAACCCTGATTCATCGTTTTTTTTACGGTTTGCATTTTGATCATTTAGCGAGCTAGATTTTCCTGCCAGTTTACATTTTTAATTCAGAAACTGGTCTTTATGATTTGAATCAGCTGGTTCTAGTGATTATTCATTCATTCGTTCGTTCGTTTATATTCATTATCCACTTTACAACATTTATCCGCAGCCTATCCTGGGCACAAAGAGAGCAAGGCAGAAATATATCCTAGATGTCATACCAGTCCTTCACAAAGCACCATGCACAAACACGTTTGCTCACTTATTGTCATCTACAGGAGAGATGCTCTGTTTGTGTAGTTAGACACACGTGTTTGAGAATTGAAAGGAAAACAGAGACACAAGACACAAGGAGATCATGTGAAACCCCATACAGACATTAACCTAAACTCAGGTTCGAACCAGGAAGCCAGGACCTGTTAGCTCTCACTGGACCTGTTAGCTCTCACTGGCTACTTGAAGTGAAGTATTCCAGAAATATAACAATGATATTTTTACTATCGTTGTAAATCTTAAGTGCATAAAATCATCTTCCCTCTACTCTTAATCACCGTTAATTATTAATAAATCCAGCACATTGAACAGTGGGCCACGTCTGTGACAAAACTCTTAAATTTATTTCTAGGGTTATGTCTCAGATGTATGAATTACCATGTGAGCATACACTTTATTGGCACACAACAGAAACTTCGGCAAAGACTCAGCATGGAATTATCATTCTGTGGTTTGTAATTGGTTCCACCAGGACAAGGATCCTAACTGTGGTCCTGTAAGTCTGGAATCTATCACGGTTTCAAAGATTTCAAAGTTACGCTCAGATCAGTGTTCAGTATAATGCTTGTAAAAATAGGATATGTGACACTACATACATTCCACCACCCACTTTTATAGTAAATCCAGTGACCCACAAAAATGAGGATGAACAGTGCAAAATTAGTGCAGATTATATAAAGATAGCTGTGGCTTAAAAGTAGTAGTAGTGACCCAGCAGCTAGGATTCTGGACCACTGATAGAGAGGTGGTGAATTCGGACCTTGGTGTTACGAAGCTGCCAGATGTCCAGCTATTAAACCTTTTGTGATTTTTGAATTAAAAACGTCTGCCAAGGGAAATAAATGTTAAATGTAAATCTAAAAGGAAACAGGCGCCCAGGCACAGTGTGCTGATGGTCCGGATGTTTGGGCCACGTGCCTGCAGGGGCAGATAAAGCAGGCGCGCGCTTTGATCCCTGATCCAACTACTTTAATGCACCGAGACCTCAAACATCGACAGATGCAAATATACCCAGTAAAAAAAAATATTTTTATGTAATAACAATTATAACGTTTAAAAACACATGGTTCAAGTTTCAAATAGTTCTAACACGTTATAGAATAGGTTGCGTATTACTGCAGTATAATAAATAAGTCATCAATTAATAAAGATATTATTGTTATATTATAAATATATATTTTTTACAGTAGACATGGGGAAATAGACATGATAAGATGTTCAGATAAAAAAAGTATAGAATATCCAGGCTGTAATTTGTAATTTGGATTGTTTACCTGGTCGTCAGTCACTTGCCAGGTGAAGTTCACGTGGTGGATATGAACGGGGATGGCGGGCATCCGCTGCTGCGCCTTTCTGAAGTCGTGGGTGAACGGGGCCATTTTACCCTCGGACACAATTAAAATATCCTCCTCGAAACCTGGCAAAACGAAACAATCATGCATTTCGACTATATTTAAACTGAAACAATGGCACAGATATGAAGCAGTTGGAGATGCGCAAAAGATGCGTAAAAGATGCGTAAAATAAGTACTATCTCATTCCTGCATCATTAATTTTTTTTCTTTTTTCTTTCTTTCTTTCTTTTTTTTTTTTTACCTAATAATGTCCTTGCTTGCCTGGCATCAATCCACATGTACAAACTTCCCTGCTCGGGGGAAGCTCCGACAAACAAACTCCTTAAAATTAAAATAAAGTAGGTCTTAAAACACAGCTGAAACATGAAAGTCATGAAAGCCATTGCGAACAACACTACTGCTTTCGCTCTGTTAACTGCTCTATTTAATAATAATCTTCTTTATGTTTAAATCCTGCGAATTAAATGGATCGTCACTGCGTGTGCCGTTTAGGGAATGAAATGTCCGGGGGCTTCACAGTGTACGGCTTTAAATACATCACCAGCCGCAATGACTAATCCTGACCACTGGGTGGCGCTAAATAGCACTGAAACCGGACAATGTCTTCAAATAAAATGCCAAAGGGGAAAAGGGGTTTGTTTTGTTTTACTATTTAGTTCTCATAACAAAAAAATTAATCACTGCCTTGACAGATACATTTTATTTAAAAAACACTATATATATATATACTAGGATATATATATATATATACATTTTATTCTGGACTACATATATATTTATTTGGAGATGGTGGTAGGTTTTAGGAAGATCCCAGCCCTCCCACCCCTGTCACTCTGTGTGACTCACCTTTCACAATTGCGGACTCTCTCCTCTACCTGCAAACCACCATCATCCAGGACCTCAAGTGGGAGCCAAACATAAACTCTCTAGTTAAAAAAGCACAGCAGCGGATGTACTTCCTGCACCAGCTAAAGAATCTCAAACTACCAAATGCTATAATGTTGCACTCCTACATCACCATTTGGTACTCTGCTGCCACTGGCAAAGACAAGAGCAGAATGCAGTGTGTCATTCACTCTAATGAGAAGGTGATCTGCTGCAATCTACCACCTCTTCAGGATCTGTACACTTCCAGGACCCTGAAGTTAAAATTGTGGCTGACCCTCTCATCCTCGACACAACCTCTTTGTGTGAAAAAGGAAGGTTCAATATAACAGTCAGATTTGTGAGCATTAATGTAATTTATCTGAGCAGTGGTGGGGTAGTTTATTAATGTCCAAGGTGGCGAATAACAGACCATGCAGGGTCCTGGATGTTGTTGTTTAGGCCAGTTCTGAATGGAAATGAACTGTTTGTTTTGTTTGGTTTTTTTTTGGTGTGAAGTTTTAGCCTTTATAAACCACAGCCTTCTACCAAAGGAGAGTGGCTCAAAGAGGTTTTTTCTAGGATGAGACAGTCGGCCACAATCTACCACCTCTTCAGGATCTGTACACTTCCAGGACCCTGAAGCGAGCAGTTAAGATTGTGGCTGACCCTGCATGGTCTGTTATTCGCCACCTTGGACATAATAATAAACAACCAAACCACTGTTCAGATACATTACATTAATTTCACAAATCTGACTGTTATAATGAACACAAAGAGGAAGCAAGCAAGTTAATATGAATGGATGCAAACCTCCATATTATATCAGATCTCGGTTTATCCTATAGTTTCTGATCTCGCCGATGTGAAATCGTAACCGATTGCCAACTAACACTGTAACACCGTCCCCTTTTATAAGCCCTACAGAGTCCCTTCTACACTACAGAATGATAATAATAAATTTAAATGTGTTATTCCATATAATGACTCGGGGCTTAAACAAGTCTTCATCTCCTCATCCCCTCTCTCCCACTGTTAGACTCCATTAGATTAGTCTCAAGCTCTACTGATGCCGAGTTGTCAGTGGCAGTGAGCCTTCCTCAGCACAAGTGTACTCTCTTCTTTTATAGTGATATGTAGAAATGTATATTTGCATAGCAATATAAATAAATTAATTAACTAATTCATTCATTAGTCAACCGAAAGCACAAAGTAAGGAGAGATTTTACATTTACAGCATTTAGCAGGCACCCTTAAGCAGAGCGACTTACATCATCTCATTTTTGTACAACTGAGCTTTAAGGGCCTTGCTCAGGGGCCCAACAGTGGCAGCTTGGTGACAACCTGTGATCAAACTCACAGCCTTCCGATTGGTAGCTATACAAACCCTTATACATAATGCAGAAAAAGCCAGAAAATCAGAACAAATATCATTAGGAAACCCATGTTTACCCACCTGTAGTGCAGACTGTAGCTTTCTTAGGATCAGCCGTAACTCGCTTCTGTTGCTGGAGAGAAACAAATCCTGTCAGTTTGCAGTTTTTATTTACAGAGAATGACACGAGGATGCCAAGAACATGGATCAAAACAAGAGACAAGGTATAGTTTAGACTTAAACTTCCTGCTTTCTGCCTTAACGACTTAAATCCTGAAATAAAATAAGTGTGATCTTTGGAGATGGTGATGAACCATGTGTCCTCTCTGTCTGTCTGACTGTGAGAAGGAGGAGAGGGAAAAAAAAGGGGTGTAAAAAAAAGGGGAAAAATTGGCTTTCTTGTTGGTAACAGACTTGCATGGCTTGTGGGAAGGAGGAGGCCGCTGGATCAACGGGAGAGTCGGGGAAGAGAAGAGGTCATGGCAGAAAAGAAACTTAAAGGTTAAGCCTTAAAAGTAGTTTTAAATACAGAGAAAGATTTCTGTTCACCTTGTACACCTGGTCTAATTTTTTTTGGTCATTTTTTAAATGATAATGTAAAATGAATAGCAATTAATATATTAAAATTTGCATTACTATAGACAGGACATATGATTCAGTGATTTAGTAACCACTTGTGAATTACTGCCTTATAGCATTGAAGTATATCATGTATAAAATAGTATAACAACGTGTTATTTGTATTCATGTCAGTGCAGCAGCACTGCGTATGATATTTTGAGCATAATATGTCCTAACCTTTAAAATAGATGGAACAACTCAGTATCTTTTTATAATTAAATTGCAGTTCACTTTCTGTGGCTGTTTCTGGAACAGAGTGTTTTGTGCTTAATTTTTTTAATTCATTCATACTTTGCCAGTTTACAATTATATATACCATTGTTCATGTAAAATGTTGGACCATGTTCATAATGTTTTGATGCAAAAACACACAATATGCAAACATTGTTTTATATTCACATTTAAGCTCTAAAAATACTTCTCACACTTTCCGTGTTACTTCAGAGTTTAGTAGTATGATAGGAACATTTATCACATGCTTGGAAACAAGTTGTTTATTATGGAAATAGAGACAATTGTGCAGCAACTTAGCAAGCATTTATTTTACTGGCTAGCACTGACATTGTGCAGTGCTTTAGATCTCACTTGCTCTCTTTAGAAAAAAACTTGTGAGGAGTTGTTTTCCCTCATTTTCTTTTCTGATAGCCACCGGCGGAACACTCACAAACTCCCCTGTATCTTACACCAAGTCAGCGCACTCTCTACTATCCCTCACAGCTAATGTGCGCTTCTAGGCAACCAATAATATTATGTCCAGTCTGTGCATTGCTGCATGCACGCTCGAGGTGGGTCTACGTAGATTCGTGTCAAAGCTAGAACTAGAAGTAGCACATAAGCGCGAATGTCATATAGATGGCACAGATAATAAAATTATAAAATGATCGTCGTCACATGCCAGGGCCCTATGTACTGTACTCAGTCACCCCCCCCCACACTTACGACGCCCCTGTATATATAATATCTAATGTTTTATCAATAATAATGGCCTTTGTTTATAAATGTTCATAAATAACATTTATGTTCATAAATTATATGTAGATTTATTTGTACACTGAAATAAACTGCAATTAAAAACATACAAAATGAATGTGCTCGTGTACTCAATAAGGTCAAACTAAATACAGAAATAAAAACTAATCACAACATGATATGTCAGAAACTGGGTTTAAAACCTTTTAAAAGTGGTGCTATGGTGCTAAGAGCTAAGGTGCTAGTTCATGGCTAACTTTTAATTCGCTCAACTTTACTGTCTGTATCTTCTACTTGTACGTCACTTCCTGTAACGCTTTCTGTGCGAGTTTGGAGCAAAGATGGCGTCCGTGCAGCTAACGGACGAGGAGCTTTTCTCTGAGTTAAAACGCCTCGGTTTCACTCCGGGTCCGGTTACGGAAAACACGCGACCGGTGTACTTAAAAAAGCTCAAAAAGTTACGCGAGGAGCAACAACAACGGTCCAGGGCCGTGAAAGGGAGAAACGGCAGCAGCGTCAACAACAACAGCAGCAGTAGCAGTAGCACGAGCGTCGGCGGTAATAACGGCCACACAGCGACGGGAACCTCGGCGTTTCTGTCTCGGCCGATGGCCGGTGCCGTGACCCACGTGAACGCGACTCGAAGCCCAGGCACTCGGCCGGTTTTGAACGAAAAGCGAGCAGACAGGAGTGGAAAGTTCGTTCTGGGGTTTAGCTCAGACGAGTCAGACGCGGAGGCGCCGCAGAAAAAAGGAGGCCTGAACCACAGCGGCGGCGGCGGCAGGAGAGACCGAGGCTCGATAAGGCCTACACAAGAGACACCCACCGCCGGCGCACGCAGAAGTGCCGGGCTCGGTTTAAACAGTAGCACGAAATCTCATATGGGGGTTTCAGAGAGCAGAAGAAGCGCCCTCGGGTCTCCGTGGATGACAGACTTGGGGAAATCAAGCTTCGTGGACGATAAGGATGACGGCGAACCGGACGACATGAACAAGGAGACAGAGAGGACCAGTAGGACTCTGAACGGTAGTAAGGGTTCATACAGCAGCAAACTCTCTGGGGATTATTCTGATTCAGACGAAGAGGAAGATGAAGAGGAGGAGGAACGGAGACGGGAGCGCCGTCTGACTTCCAGACGTTTTGTGTCTAAGTTCACTTCCACTCCGTACAAAAGCGTCTGGGAGTCGGAGCGCGTCCGGGAAAAGGGAATCACCGACACCAAGTCCGGCGCTCTAGACCCTCACAATGAGTGCATGGAGGGAGACGGAGAAACAAGCGAGTTAACCGGGAGTTATCTGAAAAATTCCCGTTTCCACGGTGTGAACGGAGAGGAAAGCAGCAGCAAAAACGCCGGGGAGGCCGCGGTAAGCAGCGGGGTCCTTAACTTCGAGCTCAGACCCCGGGTTTCGGCTTACAGCAGCCTGGCCTCGACCTACGCCTTCAACCACTCGAACCACACCGGCTCCAATCATAACTATAGCCAAAAAAGGAAGGCCACGGGGCAAGAAGACGAGCTGCTGGAGCAGTTTAAACGGGATGAGGTGTCAGCCACCGGCGGCGTCAGCGCGCATTACCTGTCCATGTTCCTCCTGACCGCCGCCTGCCTCTTCTTCCTTCTGCTCGGCCTCATGTACCTGCGTATGCGGGGCTCCGGAGCCTCAGACGCAGTTACTGGTAAGTAGGCTTGAAGCACTGATGTCTCTAAATCTCCTGCAGGCTTTAATTCGTTTTATTCATCAATTCTAGTTTGTATTCTGATGTAAGACACCCACGTTCTGTAGTACACGTGTCCATCATCTGCTTTAACTCCAGTACCAACAAAGCAGTGAAGCCCTGTGATCCTGTACAATTTTAATACAAAATGTGAAATAATTAAACAATTCCTCTAATCAGCAACTCCCAATGTTGATTTAAAATGCGGAGTTACAAATGCCTGACAGTAAAAATAAAGAAGTGTTGAACTGAAACCTCATATTCTCTTGCAAGATGTGTAAAAGCCAGTTTGCACTCAAAAGTTAAGTGTCAGACCCACACATAACCAACTGTCATCCAAAAGGAGAGCAACATTAAAGCTACTGTCATGCAGAGATGTTTCATCTTTGTGTACTTTACATACTAACCCACTATTAATTGCCCCCAGTGTTCACTTACTGGTGTGGTATTTTTCCTCTGTTTGATCATATGCCAATTTTTACCTATTAGCTAGTGGTCCCTGTTATTAGGACAATACTATGTTAATGGTTTTCAGCTTGATTCTTGATTGATTTTAGTTTTTTCCCCTTGCATAGTGCACTTGAAAATGCAGCAATTTATTTCTCATTTTATTTATTGTATTGGATTTTGTAAAATAGTGATGGCACCATCTAGTAACGTAGTACAAACAATGATTATTTTAAATAAAGTATATTTTTAATAAAATATCTGTTTTTAGAAAAATACTGTCTATATGGTAGAAAGCACACTGCTCTGTGTTTTTTATTGTTATTTTATTTATTTATTTTTATTAACTTTTTTTCTGAGTAAATGGCTTTCGTGATATGAAATGGCACTACAACAACTTATAGGTCAGGTTGGGGTATTCTTTTCATTGGGGTATAAATCTGCATGACAATTTGTTTTGTTAAATTAAATAACATTAGAGTTTTGTTTTTTTCCGTTCGGTCTTGAATAAAAATCCTTGCTTCAAATTAAAGTGAAATATATTTTGCCCCAGGCACCTGGTTTACTGATTTGTCTTCTCATGATGTGTTGTAGTATTTTACTCAGCAATGAGTTTTCTGTTTTATCCTTTTTACAGCGCAAATTTCATTTTTAATCCTGTTCTCGAACGTGAACGCTGTTTTCTCTGCTTTCACACACACACCTCACTCATCAGCTAATTGACAAGACCTTTAATTCCAGTCTTTTTGTCTTTAATTAGCACCATAGCTATGTCTGAGGAAGGTAGCGCCTGTATTGAGAGCTTGAGTGTGTGTTGTGCCCAGGGAGAGTCTGGACTAAAGAGCGAGTGGCAGACAGACATCTAGGTCACAGACAAGCTAAGGCAGACTAATTGCTTTTCTCCCCAGAGACGTTGGAAGTCTGTGGCCACAAATACAGTGCCTGACTCTGTTTGCTGACTGTCTGATTGTTTCCAGTACTATCTGCATAATTTTTTTTTCCTGTTTCCGTTCTCACTATGGTTTTGGGTGTGGACGTGCAGCAACATATTGCTTTATCATTTTTCTATTATTCTCAAATCTATTTTCTGAGTGAAAAAGGCTTTTTAGCTAGATGATATCCGAGTGGCCCTAACAAGAAGTGTTTGGAGGAACTTGTATAAAAATACTTGTTTTATTTTCCTACAGTAACATTAAACCAGTTGGTGAGTGACACCATGCGTGAAAGGGTTAAACAATATAGATTTTTATGTCTAAGTATATTTAACAGTTTTAAAGATTTTTTTTACTTAATACAAAGTGTGTTTGAATGTGGAAAATAAATGTAATACATAGTATGATAATTACAATAATAATTACACAGAATGACAACGACAGCAGAGATTCGCCTTTGTTTATATGTCCGTTGTGTGTGTCTGCTCTCTGTAGTCATGAAAGTGGGAATGCAGTGGGATGTAATGCTCTCTTCACTCTTATCATAGTTAATATTGCTCTTTTTTTTTGCTTTTGCAGGCAGAAACCACCCATTTGGTGCAGACTTTGATAAAACATATGTAAGTAACTTTATATAACTCTGCAAACTGTTAATCATGAAAGTTATGTATAATGGCAAGACTTGGAACAAAAATGCTTGATAGTTCACTCTTCTTAAACTTTTTTAAACTTCTTGAAGATAGGATAGGATTATAGATGTATGTATGGATTTTAGATTATGGATTGGGACCAAAATTAAATGATCAGCAGTGACTGATACTTGAAACCATTTTGCTGCATTTGTGCTGTCAGCTTGAACCTAATTTATTGATCACAAACGTAATACTGGCTTTACTTACCTTTACTTTAGGCTAAGTCCATATTGTCAGGGAGAAACTCTGGTTATAGCAGTTAAACAGCACACATTGTGTATGGTGGTGTGGAACCACTAAGCATCTTATTTTCTGATTACTTTAGGTTCCTTAAGACAGATAGGACCACACATTAAATCGTTCTGTAGTTCCTACTACATTTACCTGATTTGGATGTACATATATAGAAGTTAAAGCTGCAAGTCATGTTGATCATTTAATTTTAATCCTAATGTACTGTAGTAGACATCTAAAATAATACTAACTTTGTCAATACAATTATTTAAACAGTAGACCTTATTACTTTTAAAATGTCTCTTGTTTTCCTTCCTTATGTAATCGAATATTGTTGTGTTTAATAGACTCACCACATTAAGTGGTAAAACAGGTTAAGCTGCAATGAATCTCTTTACTATTTAAAACAATGTTCCTGTTTTGTTTTGTTTTTGTTTTTTTCTTCCTAGACCCACACAGAGAAAGACACTATTCTTAGTCTTCTACTCCATCTGCACGAATATCTGGCCAATACTGCAGGTGAATATAGATGCTGTTTGATTATTGAGTCCTTCTTATAAAAATGACTTACAAGACACTGTATAACACTGAGCAACAAACTCCACCCTGTTTATTGTCGTCTCCACTCCATGGAATTTTGGTTTGACTTGAACCAGGTAGAAGGAACTGCATTAGGTCTGACTGCACGCCCTGGACGTTTGATGAAAAAATCATTAATTTTTTTAGACTCTCTTTATTAAATCACTCAGTGTACAGTAATGCTTTCATTTACCAAGTTGCATTTATAAAACATGAAGATATCCCATGACTTAAAAATAAAATGTATTTCTTTCAGGTGAACATGACTGCAAAGATCTCAACGAACAATTAAACAGAAGTGTCTCCTTCTCTGAAGCCACCAAATATCTGAAGGTAGGTTAGATTTTGTGTAATCAGTATACCAGATTTCAGTAAGTTATAACTTTTTGCTGCTGAGAGCTTGATTGTGTTGGTCAGAACATATGCTGAATATAACCGCTTTCTAACAGAATATAACACAGTTTTATATTTATGTGCTTGTTCTGATATTGTTTCTGCACAAAGATATGGATTTTCTTTTTTTTTTTTTTTTTTAAATTTATTATTATTAGTATTTTTTTTTATAAAGGAGACTAACATTTATTAAGAGAGACTCTGAGTGTCAGTGATTTTATAACACTCAGAGCGAAATCTGCTACCAATTCTACCATCTTTAGGGCAGAGGATTGTGTTTTTACATTTTTTCAGTAAGATGACAATGAATTTATTTAGTTTTTAGATAAATGAGAAGTACTAGTGAGCGAAATGGATGTAGTTTATTGTTGCTATAATGTCAGTCATGATGGGAACTAGCTTTTTCACAATTGCTCCACAACCTTGGGCAGTAGCTCAAAAAAAAAGTAAGGGTTGCTCCTAAATAATTTAAAAAAAATCATTTGCAAATTGCTATGGCATAGGAGTAAGAAAATGTCTTAATCTGTTGCTTTGCTATAGCATAAAACCATTTGCATTAGAGTTTGTCAATGTCTGTTCAGTCATCTCTGTTTCTGCTTTCTCTAGAAACAAAATAAAAGCTATGAAGCTTGGATCGAAGTAGCCATGGAGTGGCTCATTAGAGCTGGAAACATTTCTGGTATAAGGTAAAGTTGACCCATTAGTTTTGCTTTAGTTAACTTTGCGTTTCCTAAACTGATGGGGCTTGCTTGCTTGCCTATTTATTTGTTTGTTTATGTATGATGAAGGGTGTGCGATCACAGTCAAATGTGTAGGTGTGTCCTCTTTTAATCCCTGTCTGCTGGACTTGCAGGTTGATTGCAGATGACCCTGTACAACTAGTGGCGGATGTATTCGACATTACTCGTCTGGAGTCCACTCACCCTCGCATGTCCTTCTTTTGCCGCTTTCGACGAGCCTTCTTCACTGTGATCTACAGAGTGCTTCTCACCATTGCTGGTAGAGTTCTCAGCATTTAGACCGGTTTGAGGCTACATTAATGCAAAAGCAGACAGCCCTTAACCTCTAGGCCTGTGCTGTAAATGTAAATTCAGTCTCACCCTTTCTTCAGCTTTGCCTGATTCTCTTTGAAGTCTGACATCAGTGGTCTGCTGTCTGCTTCCTGCTTCCTCACAGGAATTGGCATTGTTTATGGCGTACTACGTTACGTGAAGTACCGATGGAGAAGAGAGGAGGAAGAAACCAGGCAGATGTTTGACATGGTGGAGAAAATCATAGGTATTGATGCTTGGATTATCTGCTGCTGTTTGTTCAGCATAAATGACTTTTTGCATGACTTTGCATCAGATTAGATTTTGAAATGAGATGAGTTTGTCAAGGCTTCATTGCTCTGTGTGTAGATGTCCTGAAGAGCCATAATGATGCATGTCAGGAGAATAAGGACCTGCAGCCTTATCTGCCCATTTTTCACTTGCGGGACTCTCTCATTCAGCCGCATGAGAGGTGAGATATTTTGCGTTTCAGCAGGAATTTTCAGGCATGCACAATTGATTCAGTTGACAAACACAGGAACTTGCACCGCATTTGGCCAGTTTTTTTTTGTAGAAACAGCTGGTTGTAATAGCTGGAAGAAATCTATAAGTTTCAGACTTGGGCTATGTTGGATTTATTCTGGACTGTATGAACTTACTTTAAGCTTATCATTGAAAAGTTAAATCTTAATTAAAATAAGTTAACTTGGGCTCCCTGAACAAATTTTTATTGCTTGAATAGCCTATTGTGTACAGTTATATTAAGGCAAAGCTTTTGATGCTCTGGGTAATATCTCAAGCTTTAAATTGTGAACAAGAGTGATTTGTGGGTTAAGGTTTTGTGTGTGTGTGTGTGTATATATGTATATATATATATATATATATATATATATACATATACACACACACACACACACACACACACACACACACACACATATACATATATATATACATATATACACATATACACACACAAAACCTTAACCCACAAATCACTCTTGTTCACAATTTAAAGCTTGAGATATTACCCAGAGCATCAAAAGCTTTGCCTTAATATAACTGTATATATGTATGTGTGTGTGTGTGTGTGTGTGTGTGTGTGTGTGTGTGTGTGTGTGTGTGTGTGTGTATGTATATATATGTATATATATATATATTTGTATGTGTATAATTTAGCGTTTTTTTTTATTATTTTTTTTAATTTTTATTTTTTTTAGAAACAACTAGAAATTATATAGACATAATAATGTAAGGAAAGTTAGGATGTGGTCTAAAAATGATGTAAGTGTAACCAAATAAAGGCATGTGGAACCACCAAACTTTTCTATTTTCCTCAAAGTTATTGGCTGTAGTATAAATAATTTGTCCAGCAATCATAAGTGTAAACGTGTGTGGCTTTTTTCCCCCCTCCTAATAACTTCCTTTCTACATTCTTGGTGTAAATCTACAGTATTTGTGCCATGATTAATTTGTGTGTGTGAATGCGTGTTAATTAAAATGTCAGGAAGAAGATGGAGAAAGTGTGGAACAGGTCTGTGGCTTTCCTCTCTGCAAGTGAGTCTCGCATTCGGACAGAAACGCAGAGGATTGAGGGAGCTGATTTGCATGTGTGGCGGTGGATACAGCCTCCTGTGTCTTGTGACAACATGTGCAATATGTCTTCCAAACAATGGCAGGGGAAAGGTACTTCTGCTTGTTTATATCCTACAGCATGAGAAATATCAACCCTCAACTTGTATTTATTTAAAAGAATATTTGTCTTCTATTGTGCTTGCTCTGATTCACAGCGTTTCCATTGGATCGAAGGAATTCGCCACCAAACAGTTTAACGCCATGTCTGAAAATTCGCAACATGTTTGACCCTGTAATGTAAGTTCTGTTTGTATCAGCTTTGTGTAGGTTGTGCTAACAGCGTTAACTAAAGACATTGCATCCATGTCGGCCTTAAAGAGTACAGCAAATTGTAAAATCAAGCACAAGTTTGACATTTCAGGTGCTGCATGTTATAAAAGCTTGCTGTTCTCTAAATACCCAGTTTTCTGTTGTTTGCTAGGGAGGTGGGGGAAAACTGGCATCTTGCCATTCAGGAAGCCATTTTGGAGAAGTGCAGTGATAACGATGGGATCGTCCACATTGCTGTTGATAAAAATTCAAGAGAGGTGGGTTTTCTTCACACTTCTGAATAGTGTGCTTTTTTCTCCATATCTGCATGCTCTGGCACCATGTTTTTTCCTCATCAAGGTGTGAAAGCATCCTAAAAACTACACAATTACATTGGAATCAACTAATTTCTGGTGTAAAAATTCTCATCCTGAGCTCTTCTTTCCACATAGGGCTGCGTTTATGTGAAGTGCCTTTCAGCAGAGCACTCTGGGAAAGCTTTCAAGGCACTGCATGGCTCTTGGTTTGATGGTAAATGGATTTGATATTTGTGATGGAAGGGAGCGGGTCTAGACCCAGGCATCATTGTTTATGTTGATCATATACTGAATTGCAAACGACTGTTTTATTGAGCTCCTGACCTCGTGTGCCTTCTGTTCCAGGAAAACTGGTGACTGTTAAGTACCTACGTCTTGACCGCTACCACCAGCGTTTCCCGCAAGCCTTGGGCTGTAACACACCTCTGAAGCCGTCCAGCTCCAGCATGAACACCATGGCCCGGCTACACCAGCGCTCCAACTCCTACAGCTTTCTGAGCTTCTCTTGAGCCCTAACCATGTCTTAAATTGCTTGCTCTCCCTTTTTTCTTTTCCTCTCCTTTTCCTTAATGAGAGACTGCCCCTCTCTTGGATCCCTCCTTGCAGTTGGAGCCATGCTCAAGAGATTTTTCCTCATTGAAGACATGGTAGTCTTTTGTAAGCAGGTCTAAAGTGACTGTTTGTTGCAACCCTGTCAGCTTAGGAGATGGAGATGAAGAGGGAGCAGTGCAGAGTGAACATGTTGGGAGTTGTCAGAGCTTTGCTTAGGACAGCTAGTCATGCATATCCCTCCTCTCAAACTTTGGTGCAATGGACACAGTTATCTATATTATTCATTTTCTTTTCTTTTTTTTTTTTTAAACAGTCTGGCTTTATGGATTAAACAAGGAATTTGCTTCCAATTTATTCTAATATTTAGATTTGAGGATATATGAGCGAGAACTGAAGCTGCTGTCTGTGGTTTTACTTTTTTATTATTTCTTTTTTTCCTCCTCTCCTTGGTCAAAAGGAGTTCTGTTGGGCTATACATAGCTGCATGTGCTGGTTCCAATATTCCTGTATTTATGCTTTAAATTGTATTATATAACGTGTATGTTTATTTCCCTGAAGACTTTTTAACTTTATGCATTTCCTTTCTTTGTAGTTTTTAGACCAAAACAATGGCATGCTCACACTCTAAAAGGGGTGCTGTAAATATTTGTTGAATGGTGGTGGTTAAAGATATCTGTGTAAAGCTGCAGATTGTCATAAGCTCATTCATTTCTTGCCAACCAGTGAGTGAAAAGATGTGTCAGAGGAGATGCTGTGTTCACACTATCACGCTATACAAGCCGCTTGGTTTTGAGATGTGTGTAGAGTATTTGGCTCCTTGTGTAATACCCCCACTTCATGCATTTCTCACCTCAGTCTTGCCATTTTGATTTTATTCCATTGTACTCTAATGTATTATTATTACTATTATTTTCTTTATACTTTGAGTTCTGCAAGTTTTCCATTTTCATTCCAGTTGGTGCAGTTTGATGGTTTTGACTTTTCCTCATTCACAGACATCCTCTGGCCACCAAAGTGATTTAGTAAGCAGCTAAAGTTAAAGTTTTCCACATGATCAGGATCAGCAAATCTGGTCAGGTGTTGAAGTTTCTCCACACTTCTTTGCCCATTTTGTATTGTAGTCTTGTGAAAGAGGGACAGATAAGCCATGCTGATCTTCACAAAGCATGTCATGTTTTGTTTAAATATGGTGGGGGTTCATTTGAGAATAATAAAGTGTAAGTTTGTAAGAAATATTGTCCCCAATTAATTATCAAGGGTCAGAGTAACTCCTGCAGCACATATAAAGCTTGGCTGTATCAAATTTGCAGCAAGTGGTTTATTTGACTAGTTTGATGGATTTGGCAACTCCATCTCTTGTTTCTCCATTACTTTTTTCCCCCTTCATTATTATTTCTATGAGAAAAGCATTGCAGATGGAGTGGAGTATTTGCAGCAAGATGTATAAACAGAGCACAAAAACAGTGCACTGTTCTCTGCAGCAAATAACCAAATTGTGCCTTAATTTTGTGCTGTTTTAGGGACTGGCGCTGCATTAAGTGGGAATGCCTTTAAAAAATGTTTTTTTTAAAAATTTATTTTACAAATTTGACTCCACGTGTTTAAAGAGCAGATTGTGAACATTCTATATTAAAACTCCTGAATATTTTGTTTTTAGAAAAGTGACTGACATGAGAGATGTCTAGTCAAATTTGCCATCATGGGTGCAGTTAATATAAAGTGCTCATGAACTAGGTCATCAACATTACATTCTATAATCTCTCCCCGTGAATGCCCATTTTTGTTTTCTGTTTTTAAGTACAGGGTTTGACCCATTTTGACTTACCATTCATCTTCTCAGAACTGACGTGTGAGAAATAAAAATGCAGACACAAGTTGTTACTGTACTTGCACTCAGTGTAATTTGCTTTGCGTCCATAGCCCAGTATTGCTCGTTTACCTGTCACCCCTTTAAGACTTTTTCCTTTTTGTAAATTATGTGACCGTAAACTTTGTTTGGTGTGGCACGAATTGAAATGGTGCCTGACTTGCATCTTCATTATTGTTTCTTTTTTCCTCCTCTATGATGTCCGTACTGTACACTGTACATTTTTATCTGTACAAAGTAATATTATGCAGCAGCAGACTCAGCACATTGTATGGTTTTGACCAAGATCCCTGACCTGCAAGCCAGGGGGGAAGTGAACAATAATCCAGGCTTTTTAAAGCTTCAAATTGTTTTAATGTTACTTGTCAATTGTTAAACCTGCTCTAATTAAAGGTTTATTAGGGGTTTTTAATTTGAAGTGTTGCCTCATATCTTGGAATCTTGTTAAATGATGGTTTGAGATTGAAAGTATTCCGTGGAAGACTATATCTATCGATATAGTATTTGTGTATGTCGTATGAAAGTATGTCTATATATATATATGTACACACACACACATACACACACACACACACACACACACACACACACACACACACACACTATAGAACACGTACGAATAAAGCGCCCAATATATAAACAGTTAACCTGTTTAGAAAGTACAAATGTTTAGTAAATTCCTGGATGCAAAAAAAACATAAACTTATTTTAAAAGCTTAATTAATTTATGTGTATTTTACTTGCACTCACAGCATCACAAAGAGAAAGAAAAACTAAATCGTAATTTCTATTTTTGGCTAAAATGTTCTTTAACCTCAGATCTGAATGATTCTTAGTAAATTAGGCGTCTCTGTGTTAAAATCATAATTTTTATATTGACATTTTTAACAGTTCCATACTGAGGTGCGTGCGCGCGAATTGATGACCGTTATTGCTCATATTTGGAAATGACACGAGCGCCTGAGGAATTTCCCACAATGCACTTGTCATTACCTAACATGTCCAGCACTAGCTCTGCTGTCAAACAGATGCAGCTTCGTGTGCACCTCAAACCAACAAGTTTATTTCTAACGCTGTACCTGGTGTGGGCTGGCTTTCATTTCGCTGGTAAGTTCTGTGTTTGTTTACTCTTTATTATTAAACACTCAAAGGTGTGTTTACTTTAGCTAGCTAGCTATAGTATATCTTTGAAACACTGGGAATTTATTAATATTTTAAAAGGTTAAAACATTTTTCCCTCTTCCTGTCTACGTAGCAGACGTCATTTGGTACGACAATTGGTTTATATTGATGTATTATTTATTTTTATTACTGTTCCTGGCTAACTGTCGCTTGCTAATTAGCAAACTTAGCTAACTGGCTAACTGCGTGTACTGTCTGAAGTGCTGTTGCTATAGTAACTAGCTAGCTAGTAATAGATATTTGTGAAATATCAGCTGTTGAGAACTGTTTTTAAACTGATTGTGACCGGGTTGAACTGGTTAATGTTTATGATAACATGTTCGACGGGGATATACATAATATTCTTTAAACATCATAATTAATTATGCATGTTGTTCATTTGTAATGCAAAACATTCATGTGCTAAGACTGCTGAAAAGTCCATCTTTCCCAGCTGGTAAGTAAGTTATGTTCTAGCTTCTTCATTATTTGGATAAAATGAAACTTTTTTTATTCCCTTACGACTGGTATTTACTAAAGTTTCTTTTTTTTGTGCTATAAGAGTGTATTAGTGTAGTGTAGTCAGAACCACCTTTTTAAATACTAATCTCCTGGTTGAACATGGTCTAATTCAATTTCTTAACAATTTCCCATTGTTTCAAAGAAGCTTTACAGACGTATGGAAACAGGAGAGAGAGAAAAGGAAATAAATATAATAATAATAAGAAGAAAATGAAGAAGAAGAAATAAGGATAAAAATAAATAAATGAACATATACATTAATTTAATATATAATTTAAAGCTCTGACAATAATATATAATGAAATTTAAATATATTTATATTTACAATATTTTTATATATATTAAATTAAAGTTTAAAATTATCTTAAAAAAGATTAAGATAAATATATATCTATACTTATCCCTGATGAGCAAGCTGGAGGCAACGGCGGCAAGGAAAAACTCCCTGAGAGGATATGAGGACGAAACCTTGAGAGGAACCAGACTAAGAAGGGAACCTCATCCTCATTTGGGTGACAATCTACAGTAAATAGTGTAAATGTAAATAATGTCCTTTCTACAACAGTTTATAATTGTGCATCCAATATCTCCTGGGGAACTAATGGGTCATAGCATCAGCACAGACTTGATTGCTGATAAAGACCAGACCATACAGCTGACTGACACTAATAGTTTGACAGCTGGTAGCTGGGCAGACCAAGCTGGATCCTCCAGTCTAGGAGTCTATTATGGTTAGCCAAAACTACCAGAAAGAATACTGTCACTTGATACCAGGTTGCATTCTTAATGCAGAAAGGCAAATCCACTTGAGTGAAACAAACATTTGCTGCAGTGTTTACATGATATCAGTCTGTCTTACAGTCCCTACAGCCAATCCAGCCTTATATGGTTATATAAAGGAGGAGAAAAAAAATCCTGGCAACAGTTCACTGCTCCTGTAGCTTTAATGATTATTTCTTGCATTCTCATGTCTGGATCATAATGACACCCAGTCACTCAGTCTACCGTTACAGAGGAAATGAAGACCATCGTGTATTGGATATGGCATTGTTTTGACTCTTGAATGTCTTTCTTATTTTAACTTTTTAAGCTCCAGTGATTCAGCATCTGTGAAGGAAAACATATGTGTATAAGGATGAGGAACAATTATATACACGCAAAGTTAAGCTTAGAACTGAACATACCCAGCTAATTATAACACAAGCTATGGCTGTGTATTTTTAAATGTGGCCTCAGTTAAACTCAAATAAATCATTTACATGGGTCCTGATGGCTCAGCTGGCTGTCTTTTTTATATAGCTAGTTATTATTTCATATTTATTAACCAGTCAAATTACTTGTAAATTCATTGCTCAGGTTACATATATATTTCTTTTTAATGTTGAAGAAATGTCCTTATAAAAGTAAATGTCTCAGGTTTTTAACGTACTACCTATAGGTTAATGGGTCTCTAATATAACAAGTTGACTTTGTTATTCGAAATGTTGCACATTCACAGTCATTAGGTGGATTATTCAAAGGTCATTAGCCCAATAGAGCTGTTCTGTCTCACAGTGTCACCCATATGGCCACTAGATGGACCTCCATTCACATAGATTCTATCCTTACATATTTTCTGCCTCTGAATTTCAGATAGTTTCATTCCTAGGTAATAAGCTTACAGTACATTTTGCACTTGTGTAATGAGCCATGTTCATTTGCATTACAAAAGAACATTGTAGCGTTATAACATTGCACTTGTTTGATTCTGTAGTTTTGCCCATCTGAGCTGAATGACCCTGGCCCACTCTTCTTCCTCTTGAATTCACTACTCTGTAGGCGCAATGGCGCGCCATATTCTCCGCATGCTGACCCCGGTAGCCACACTCCAGTACTTGAGGCCCACTATGAACATTGGCCGACTCCTAAATGTCACTTCACCAATTTTACTAGGTACTGTAACTTAAGATGTCTCTTTCTGTGAGCAGTTGTGGGCGATTCTAATGTGAGGATCCGTGTCCTCAGAGCTGTAGCTGCAAAAACACTGGTCACATTTCCTTTTTTTGATTTGTGTTGTTCTAAGACCAAGCAGCTCCTTTCCTAATGAGCCATCACATACAACACAGTGTGTAATTTTAGGCCACTATTTGGCTATTGAGTGTTTGTTTTCCTCAAAGCAAATAAAATGGGTAGAATCTTAACCTCTAACATTGTCAATGTTATTAGACACTGTCTCTGTGTTTAGGCTAGTTCACTTCCTGTCCTCCAGTGTTCACTGAGGGGTTTATCATGTGCTACAGCCAGAGGAGCAACTGATTTGACAATGGCCAGGAATTTTGCAGAGCTAATCAGACATCTTCCCAAACATGCTCTTCCTGAGTACTTTGTTCTGCACATAACCTCTATTGTTTTTTATTTCTGGTCTATTAAATCTATAAGTGTACTCACACATGTAAAATAGGAAAAAGTTGTTGTGATGTGTATTTGAAATTGTGTTTACACATAAGGTCTTGGTCATCATGTATTTTATTTCCGAAGCTCTCTTTCACTTTTTTTTTTAATTAACTCCTGGCTTTTGCTTTACTTTTCTTATATTATTTCTGTTTTCTGTCTAAATCATTACAGCATTGTATACCATATTTTCTAGACTGCAAGACAGACACAATACTTATTCGCTTTTTCTCATAATTTTTCCTTGTCAAAGGCTTTTTTTCCTCCTTCAAAGATTTTGGTCATTGTAGGATTAGTCTCACCAGCCAGCGCTCTCACGTAATCATCAAGTCTGTATGTGGCAAATTGACTGACAGGACAGATCACCAACCACAGACATTCATTTATAGCGTGTCAGTAAACACTCATGATTATCTCATTTACTAATATTTTATACACTTTTTTTAAAGACTGGATTCAATGAACCCTTTTTCCAGTCACCATATCTTGCTTCAACCCTTACATTGCTCAAGGGTTTCTTTCCTACTGGAAATTGGTCCACGGAACTGTAGAGACAAAGTCGTTTCTCTATGGGCCACGATATAAGAAACTTCTGAGGTTGAGACAATCCTATGGTTGCCCTTTCTGCTGTATGTGTCTGACTCTGTGACTGACACTGCTGACTTGTGTTTTATTCTTCTGTCCTCCCGTACCCTGCTTTTGTTTTGTTTTCTAGCCTGATCCTGCTGTCCATCCTTCAGCAGCGTCCACCGTGGTAGCAGCATCCATGTCTGGGTTCAATCTTCTGCATTTGGTGACCAAAAACCAACCTGTTAAACTCAAGGCCTGCGGGCTTCCCTCAGGTCCACAGGAAGCTGTGTGTGTTTGCAGTGTGTGTAATGTGTGTAGCGTGCTCTGCCTCTGCAAGGTCTAACACACGCTTTCCTCTGTGTGCTCACTTGAGTGTTTGCGAGAATAAGGGGCACGTGATGATGTCACTTACAGGAAAACCACCTTGAGGATTCTGGTATTCAGAAAAAAATTTTTTGTCATCAGTTAGTAGGTCTAATATCATTGAGTAATGTACACCTGCAAATTGGAAACACAGCACTGTCAAAATGACTACAGTTAAACAAAACAAAAAAAAAAGAAAGGAAAGGGTTTTTCTGTATTTGACAACCCCTTGCTGCCAGATTTCATCATTCTCTTTTTTTAGATTAGATTATTCAATTGTTCATGGATTAACATCTAACATTTTTCTTAACTTCCTTTAAGCTTGCATGCACAACTGAGCTTCAAATGTTTTTATTTCTTTATTTGTTTTCATGAATTTCGTTGTACCAAATTAGGTTGTGTACTGGGACATGTCTGTATTAATAGATCCTGGCATGGTAGGATGGGACACATAGGACAGAAAATGCATTTGCGATACATTAAAATCTGATGGAGAGTTTGAATCTAAGGTCATTGAGCAATTTTTACAGGTTATTTATATGTATTCTTTAATTTATTTCTTAATTAGTTTTTTCTTTTCTTCTCTTTTCTTCTCTTTTCTTACTGCTCCTCTCAGTCTCTCTCTTTCTCTCGTTCTCTTTTTGTTTCTCTTTCACTCTCTGTCTCTCTGTCACTTTCCCTTTTTGTATGAGTATATGAGTATCTGTCTAATAGGATCCAGAAGTCCTCTGGGGAAGCCCTGTAAGGAAAGGTCGTGTTCTCGTCTCGTCTCGTCTTGTCTCTCGTATCTTATTTGTCTTGTCTTCTCTCGTCTTCTCTTCTTTTCTCTTGTCTTCTCCTGTCTCTTGTCTTGTCCTCTCTTCTCTCGTCTTGTCTCGTCTCTTGTCTTGTCTTGTCTACTCTTCTCTCGTCTTGTCTCTTGTCTTCTCCCAGGATTTGTCAGAAGTAACTTTTGCACCCACTGGACAGAGAGCGTCTGAACAATGGTGCCCATTCACCAATGGGACCCTTTAAAGACCCTATTATTTCCTCCTTTCACATGGTTTCAATCTTGTGGGATGGAATTCCCCACATAGCATAAGTGACAGGCGCGCCAGTCTCCCAACACATGGCCTTCACGAAAGCATTAGAACTGAAAATAACACGGCGGCGTTAAACCACCGTAGGCTTTAAATGCACAATGGAAGTAGTCTTATTCAGGAAGGCGCGGGAGGCCTTATTAATTACATTTCAAATTAATTGTTAAATATGTTGTATTTCACTGCATTCCACCAATGTCTTTGATATGCAAATACACCATTTAAATGTGGTTTTATATGTAAAGTCCATTATTTATTTATTTACGAACATGCAAGTATTCAGTTAGTCTTTGATTTGCCCTCTAGATGTCACCATTGTTGCTAAATAGCTCTGTTTGACCAAATGTCTGTAGTAGTTCTTATTTTCCCTTGCTCAGAAATATTGACATGGATGTTTAACCAAGGTAAAAGTATTTTTGCAAATAAAAACAGTGTAATTCTCTGGCTGTAGCACATAATTTTGCACAGACCTACTGTCACTCGCTATAGTGTATTCCAGGCAAGAGTCAACAATACATTGATTCAATTAGATGATCATCTTAATCGTTTCATATATACACTTGTATATTAATAATTCAAATTGCTCAGCAAAGACCCAGATTTCCTAAATGGAGCATGTGAGCCTGATTAATGCACTTTACAACTCTCAAGCATGACTTAGTGCATGCTTCTGTGTACAAATGTATGAGTGTGTGCATAAATTGTGACCCACACACTTAGTACAGTGGACACTGACTCATGCTTGGAATTATGCAGAAACAGATCTACTTTAAAACCCTTGTATGATGGCTTCATATGGTTTGCATATTTTTTTTGTGGTGCAAATTACAGTAGTGTGTTTTAAAGTGTTGGAACGTGGTATACCTGAGGACACTGACTTGCATCCTACCCATACTATTCTAGGGACATGCCGCACCAAGACGACCTGGCCCAAAATCTTCTCTCAGGAAGAGCTGAAGAAGCGCTTGACACCTATGCAGTACCATGTTACTCAGGAAAAAGGCACAGAGAGGTGAGACAATAAATATGATAGAACAGAGTTTTGTCATTGATACTATTTCCTTTTATTTTGAACCTTGTAGTGTATTATAGAATCGTGTATTATTCTTGTTCTTATTCCTATAATTTTGTATGATTTGTGCTGGTGCAATATCTTTGGGGGCAAAAAGACACTATGGTTGCAAAGTCCAGGGTTATCCTTCTTTTTAACTTAAAATTTATATGTATAAGTTTAATCCCCTACAATGAAATGAACGTTCCATAATGGTAGGTTTATTTTAAAAGAGAGAGACAGAATGTCAACAAAAAAACAGAAAAAACATTAAAAAAGTTTATAAATTAATTTTTATTTGACTGAGTGTAATAAGTATTTGATCCTCAAGCAAAACATGACTTAAAACCCTTGTTGGCAAGCACAGTGGTTCGACATTTCTTGTATTTCTTGAACAGGTATGCACACATCTCAGGATGGGTTTTGCTCCACTCCTCTTTGAAGATACTCTGCAAATCATGAAGGCTTTTAAGGCTGAAAGTTTCAGCTCCTTTCACAGAATTTCTATGTAACTAAGGTCCGGAGACTGGCTAGGCCACTCCAGGATCTTAATGTGCTTCTTCTTGAGCCACTCATTTGTTGCCTTGGCTGTATTTTCTGGGTCATTCAGTTTTCTGGCTGAGGTCAAAAGGTTCTCATCCAAGTTTCTAAGGTACATTGCTTTGCTAGGTTCCTGAATGAGGTGAAGTCTTCCTGTACCCTTCGCAGAGAAACAGCCCCAAAGCAGAATGTTTCCAAATCCATGTTTGACAGTGGGTATGGTGTTGCTGGCATCATATTCAGCATTTCTCTACCTCCAAAAATGGCCATTCAAGTTGATTCCAAATAGCTCAAATTTGGTCTCATCTGACCACATCACGTTTCCCAAGCCTTCTCTGAATCATTCAGGTGTTCATTGGCAGACAGGCCTGTAAATGTGTCTTCTTAAGCAAGGGGATCTGGTGGGCACTGCAGGATCTCAATCCATTATTGCAAAATGTGTTACAAATTGTCCCTCACCTTTCTCAGAATCATCCTAACCCCATGAGGTAAGATCTTGCATGGAGCTCCAGAGCGAGGGTGATGGACTGTTATTGTGTATTTCTTCCATTTTCAAATGATTCCACACCTCATGCACAACAAGCTTAAATAAGCTTAAATGCTGATGGTCTTGAAGCCTATTCCAGCCTTTTACAGGTCTATAATCTTGTTCCTGACATCCTTTAACAGCTTTTTGGTATTGCCCACGGTAGTGGAGAGGTTTGAATAGAAGAGATAATTCTGTGATAGGGGTCTTTTATACACAACGAGTCGAGATTAGGAGAACTTTCCTAAAGGGAACGGAGTAATTTGTGTACGTAACCGGCCTGTGGGGGTCAGAATTCTTGCCGGTTGGTAGGGGATCAAATACAAAGTAATATATAACCCTTCTTTAATGTTTTTTTTTTTTTTTTTTAGATTTTTTGTTGATATTCTGTCTCTCTGTTAAAATAAATCTAGCATAAAAATTCTAGATCATTCATTTCTTTGTAAGAAGGTAAACTCTCAAATCAACATTCAGTGCAATACAAGCATAACTGGTGTGATTGAACATTATATTTCTATTTTATTCTATTATGTTCATTTTAAACAGGTTTTGATTATTAACACTGACCAATATCATCATTTTGGTTAACAAATTAAAAAATGTAAAGGTTTTTTCAATATAAGGGCATTTGCTGCTTGCTTGACACCATAGATATATACACTAGATGTCGCCTTGTATAGGGCAGTACATTGGAACGAATGCGTCAATTGATCCACCATCTTGGTATGGGGGACCCCCTCCTCTTAATGCATTAGTGTCAATGTAGGCAAAGTAATAAAATCACCATAAATCGTCATGAATGCGATTTCTATTTTTTTTTTTTTTGGTTCATTCCAACAGTCAGACATGTATTTATCCAGAGAAAATTTAAGGTTTTGATATTAAGACTACTTTTTCACATTAAAATGCATAGTCCTAGTAGGTGTAAGTTTATTACTTACATTCTTCCACTTGAGTAAACTTCAAATGAACAATCACTACTTACCTTGTAGCATACTGCATGTAACACTGCTATCATGGTTGGTGTGTGTGTGTGTGTGTATATATTCAAGAGGAACATAATGTGAAAGTTAGACCATTCAATCTTATATTTATTCCTTTCCCATAATACCTTTGCCACATTAAATAAGTATGTAATAAAGTCACATAAACCAAAAAAACCCCCAAAAAACAAAGATTGACTTTGAGGCTGAACTGCCAAGCTAACTGGTGACATCCTTCCAGGACTGTCAGATGAGTTAATCATTAAAAAAAAGTGTTTAGTGTCCCTGCAACTTGACCATGACTGACGTCTCTATCACTTGGGAATCTACAAACAGATTCAGATTAGTTTATTTAATACCATGTCAGCAATCAAAGCTTTTTTCATGGCAAAATTCTATTACAAAAACACAAATATCATATAAATGCACTAAAAACAAAGCAAATATAAACAGCAAGTCATATTATACAATTTTTTATTTTAATTAACATACGATAAAAAAAAAAATCCAAACCCTTTTCAGACATAATGTCATTAGATATGTCCTTAAGTGAAGTAACTTGATAAAAGAGCATTCTGCTTGTGTTAAGTCCAAGACAATCTAATAAAATATGTTAGACAGATAAGGGAATCTTACAGAACATGCATAAAGTTGGGTCTTTTCACCTTTTAAGCAAAAAAGTAGAACTGTCAAAAACTAAAGGGTAACTAACATGGATTAGCTGCGGTCGTTAACCAAGCACTAAAACTTACCAACGTAACCAGAAATATAATTTCCTACCATTCAATACCATAAAACACATTCTCACTTGTGTAATGTAATCCCTTCTGTCTGGTTTTTATATTTCTTTCGTTTGAACAACCAAATGCAGCACAGAAGTCCGGTATCGTCCATGCATTAAGGTAAAGGAGCACCGTACAAAGATGGCGGCGGTTTTGACACATTTTTAGGAACCCAAGGTGACGTCTAGTGTACAGATATCTATGGCTTGACACGAGGTTCATGGCGACAATCAACAGCAAATGGCTTTGAAAAGAAACATGAAAAGACTAAAATGTTTTCTCTCTGATGTGCCATCTAGTGGATAATTTTTATAATCATCCTGATGTACGAAAGTTACAATTATGAAAACAATGTGCGTAGCTTCTGTATATGCACACAGTCACATGCCTTTAGATTAATTTGTATTTCTTTTTTTAAACTGCACTAACACACCCTAATGCTCAAGTTAACTGCAATTAAAAATGGAACCTAGTGTGTTTCAAAGTTAAAAAAAAAAAATAAATCATGGTGGAAAGATCTTGAAAGGGCTTAGAATTTTTTTAAAGAATATAAAAAAGTAAGATTTGTTTGATAAATTGCTGCTTCAGATTACTTAAATATACCAAGCAGCCCAAAAGAGTAGAAATATTAAAAGCTCTCTTTCCCCTGATGTTTTTAGTATGATTTCTACTCTTTATTTGAACCTTTTTGGATGTTTTTTCCCCCCTCTTGGTTTTAGGGAGCTCCACAAATATTCAAAACATCCGCCCTAGTGATTTATGGCTGTAAAATGTGTCAGAGATTGGTCACATGAGCTTTCTGTTGTGCTGGATGCATAGTTGCCTCCTGACTCTTCTGAACTTGTTGCTGTCTCTGTTTGGCCTGTCTGGGTTAAGGAGACGAGAGCACTGCCAAATGCATTGACGATGCCAGCCTGCAAACCATGTCATGTTTGCAGAGAATAAGGCGGAACTTTTTTCCCTTTCCCTGGTTGGGTTCGGCCACAGCAAAGCACACGTGGGGAAAGTATTTATCGGCCCATTGGCAGGAGGAATGTGAAAAATGCCCCGGGCCCTGAGTCTGCGTGTGGGTGAGGGTGTTGAGTTTTCTGAGGCCTGCGGCTTGCAGACGATCAGAGGTTACAAAACCAAGCTGCTCCCCTTTTAGATATTCCCTCTCTCCGCATGTCGCCCTCACTGCAGCCTGATCTAAACCAGCCATGTACAAGCAGATTCAGCATAGTGGTGAAGATTAAACTGTTTCTAAGTCATGTTGAATCTCATGATCCTTTTAACCAGATGTGTTGAGCAAGAATAACAAAATGCAATTTAACAACCCACAAATGTTTGGTTTGATTTTTATCGTAAAGGCTTTTAAATCGATCGAAGTAAATCGAAGTAAAAATCGATTTAGCAAGTGCAGAACATCATATATTAGTGAGTAAGTCTGCATGAGAACATGTAAATAATTAAATTTCCCTTTGTACACTTTAGTGCCTTCAGGGGAGACTACACGGACCACAAAGATGAAGGAACATACATGTGTGTTGTCTGCGGCACCCCTCTGTTTACGTAAGTTTTTCAGAATCCTTTTAAATGATTGTTACTCATTCTCATTATTCACCTCCTGTTCAGGTCACACCATCTCACTTCTGTAATATTATTAAAGCTAGATTAAAGCTTAATAAACATGATAACAATATATTAGAAATAGAGTGCTGTCAGCTGTTTTCTGTTTTTGTGTTTGGAATCCTGTCTATCTCTGGTCCTGTTTGATAGTTGGGTTTGGGCTTCCACACACATGGCTCAGCTGCAGTACGAGGTTAACTCTACCTGACAGGGTGTCTGAAGGCAGCCCAGGAGCCATTACCAGGTCACCTTTTTCCCACAGCTCGGTGGAGAGCTTCAAAGGGTGCTGAATTTATGGCTTGCATTAGCCCATATCTTAGGAACAATGTTCTCAAAGGAGGCAGACAAACCCTTCGTACCTCCCTCCCATTCTCCAAACTCTGCGCTCAGAGAGCACAAATTGGCTACTTATTGCTCACTAGATATTTCCCAAGTTCAGGATTTCTGTTTCTTTTCTTCTTCTTTTTTTTTTGTGGAGGGGGAAAAAGGAATCGGAGAAAATGAAACACTCGGGAAAGAGTTGGCTTTGTAATGGAAGGTTGAGCTCAGTATTGGACCATGACTTGACGTTAGAGAAAAATAGTCCCCCATCAGGTGTAATCCTTTCTTTCTCAGAACCTGTTGTTAGACAATTCAGCTCTGTCGAGTTCAAAATTTCAAGCTCTAATACATGTATATCTATATTTTTTACTTCTTTTGTTGCAGGTCAGATAAGAAATTTGATTCTGGCTCAGGTATGTTTCTACAAATCCCTCTAACCAGAACAACAAGCTGCATATTAAGGATGTGCATATCTAATGTATAAATCTCTTAGCATCCAGTTTATAAATTATTCATCAACATCCTGTATAATTGTTTTATATCATAATTCTGAAATTAAAAATCTTCCTTTTAATTGCATTTTTTAGTCATATAGAAGTGCTACACTTTAAAAATGAAATACGTGTTCATATCTATGCAAAACTTTCTGCCTTTGACCCCTCTCTCTATTTCTCTCTGTGTTGCTCATACTCCTCTGAAGGGAGAGGTTAACCTTTTTGCCCTCTTTATGGTTGATTGCAAGGCCGAATGTGTATTCAGTCTGCTGTCTAATAAGGCAGTAATTGCGGGCTACAAAGGTTCACATTCTTATTAATCTACTTGCATGAAGTAGGCTAACATACTGACTTTAATAAGCTCAAAAAATATCCAGCCAGTTATTTTAATGAACACTATCTGTGTCTCTGAGATTAATGTATTGCCAGTAAACTTGAAGGTTGCTGTCATTTGTAATCCTTTGGAAATTCCCAGCACTTAGTTTGTTCACATTAAACAATGCTATTCCATTTCAATTGCAATTAGTGCATAACTGAGCAGGATTTATTTATTTGTTTGTTTGTTTGTTTGTTTGTTTGTTAAATCAGACTGGATATGCGGTATATGTCTCATTTACAGGAACTATGATTTAAAGCTTTATACCAATTCTTTGCATTTAAGTAGTTTTAAGCTTAGTTAGCCCTCTGCAGTGTGTTAAAGGTCACAGGCATAGGCTCAGTAAAAAGTATTATTTCAAATTCGTTTAGATTTTTTTGTGGCAGAGCATGACACAATACGAATACTATTCTGGGAACAGTTTGTTAATGTCTCACAGCTCTGCAATCCAAAACATTTTCTCTTGTGGTGTTATGTACGCTATTTTTATTCCGTCTCTGTTCAACCTACAACCATGCATGAATTCCCCACAGAAAACAACCTGTAATAGGAAACATGTGGGCCCACAGTGAAAAATAGGATTTTTCCTTGCACCGAGTGATTTCTGTCTTTGCTACAGAGACCAGAGCCAAACCTCCTGCGTTGTGTGCAGACTATGTCGCAGGCCAGCCTCATATAGACTCAATTTCCTGTTTTGTTAGAGCACAGCTACACTGCTCCATTCACTGCTGTGCTTAGTCCTCTGATAAAACTCCATTAGTTCAATGCAGAAACGATCTACTGGGATTCTCCTGCTCTGACTCATAGGATTTCTATATTCCCCCGAGAGCTTCCTGTGTCTGAGTGGAATTTTGTGGCTTTGTAGTTGTGGCCAAGCACTGCCTCCCTAGCTAAGGAGGAGGAAAGGGAAAGAGGGTGGCTGAAGCGTGCTGGGTCTGGGATGGGGGAGCAGCAGAGCAGGGAGGGGGTGAGGAACTGCCTGGTGCCTTAAAAACAGATATCATCGCAACGATGAGTCGTCTCCTATGAGCCTAGACTCTGTCATGATCACATCAATAATGCTACTTCTGCTAAAGATGCGACTGTGCAACCTGGAGCAGCTTTGTGTCAATGAGTGCTCACGCTCCATGGGATCCCTGGGATAAGCCCCTGTTGATGTTCAGCATATGGTCTCAACAGTCAGGGCCCCATGTCTAGCTGGCTGAAAGGAAAAAGCCTCTAGAATTACCAGTGCATGGTACCGCTTAGCAATTAAAAAGGAACATGCTGTTGGTTATTGAACTTGGGGTGAACAACAGGATAAAGCTGGGGAGGTGGAAACTTGAGGGAGGTTTCTTTTCAACACAGATCTCTTCTCCTGCTTCCCTATACCATCTTTTGTTTTATAAATATGTTTTAATCTGTTTTGAATCAAGTCGAACTTAAGGATAGTGTGACCAGGGCTTGCTGTGTCAGATATTTTTCATTTTTACATGCGCTTTGCCTGCCAACTTTTACTTCATATACTCTGAATCATCGGCTGTTGTGAATGACTAATTCAGACTCATATTGTTTCAAACTGTTCTGAGTGACTTGAGAACTTGCAAGAGTCATAGATATGAAGCAAATTTACCTGGAGCAAGATCATTTAATGCTCTTTCTGTTCATATTAATGTAGAAATTTTGCTGGTGAAAACGACATGTACAAATATGTTTGCTGAAGCAACATGAGAGTAAGAGCTCCACAACTTCCTCTCCTCCAGACTCTCCAGCTACCCAGGAAGCCATAAGGAGGACCACCCATGAGCCTGCGTGGCTGTTCTTTCCATTTGCTCCTCTTTTAGAGAGCTGAAATTCTCCACATTAAAGCCATGCTGTACAGAGATAGCCTGCCGCACCAAGAATTTGGCAGATATTTTCTGTGACTTCATTTTGACTTCCAAGTTTTTTTTCCCAAGACTTTAACCTCTTGTATCAGCGTTTAGTGTGTAGAAGCTTTCACCATATTCATGCGCCATTTTTCTTAGACGTTTACATTACATTTGTATTTGTGTCATGTGCATGAGTCATCTCCTGTCAAGGTAAATGTAAAAAGCTACAGGACAATCTATGCTTCTTATTCTCTGTAATATGAAAATCCTGACACTCCGAGCATGCTGATGCATGCTTTATGTTTAATAAAGGCCGCTGCTTCATTCTGTCCTTTAATTACAAGGCAAGCAAAGATCTCACCAAGTAATAAAAAGAAAAATGGAGAGGGGGGTATGCCAAACATCTAGTCTGGAGTGAGTTACAAAAATAAATGCTTTGCGGCGGTTTGGCAAGGTTAGATAAAAAGACACTCCAAGTGTTAAGACAGAGAGGGAAAAGCCAAGATGTAGTAGGGGGATTCCATTCTATCAGTGCTTCCAGGTTAGAATGAAAACAAGGATAAATATATACACACGCACCAGAGTTTCAGATTTACAGTGCTTACCACAACATCCTTCCATTTTCTTTACTTTTTTTTTTTATTTTTATCAGGATGGCCATCATTTTTTGATCTGATCAAAGAGGATTCAATATCACTGACTGATGACTTCTCTTATGGCATGCACAGAGTGGAGGCTAGCTGCAGTCAGGTACATTACTTATGATCCAGCAAACAAAATACACATGATTTACAACAGGAATGTAATGGATGGATCAGTAGATAGATAGAATCGAATGCTAACGTGATCAAAGTCTATACAAGTGAACTTAACCTTTGTGTATTTTCAGTGTGGTGCTCACCTTGGACACCTCTTTGACGATGGCCCTCGGCCTACTGGGAAACGCTACTGCATAAACTCCGCCTCGCTCAACTTTCAGCCAAAAAACGCTGCTTCTGAAGAGGCAGAACCAAGTGGTGCCACAGGCCAATCACCATCTTCTAGTAAAAGTGAGCTTTGAGGGGAAATTCACTAGACCAGTGAAGTATAAGAACAATTATGTTTATCTTTAGAGTTCACTCCCGGATGACCAGATTCAGGTCAAGCCTGATGCATTACAGGTGAAGCCTAGCAATAAGCCTGGTATGTCCTCCACCAACCAGAAAGCTTTTCAGTAGCAGTCTTTAAACAGCGTAATTTCAATGGCCTTGACTGATATGCTCTACTAGTCAGTCACCCATAAAAGTTCCCCTATAATAGAGATGCATGTTATCTGAAATGTCTCTCCTGGAAGTCTGCTGTATGCTACTGCTTTTCACAATCTACCAGTGGATTTGATAGAGCAAGACTATGAACTGTGAGATTTGTCTTCTCAAAAATATAGTGGAACATTGTTGTTTGGAAATGAACTATATATATATATATATAAAATGTACTTTCAGAGAGCGATGTGTTGTTTTTGAAGTGATATTTGATATCAGGAGGTCGTGGGTTTAAGGAAAATGCTATGCAAAGTGCTCCTGTGAGCGGTAAAATAAACACCAAGTAGAGAACAAAGCATTCTTTCAAATAAAATGGAACATATGACAAATGTTTAGTCTGAACACAAATGTAGCCTGACTTTTAAGGGTGGGTTTTTGTCTTCCTGCTTGTGGTGCCTCTTTTACTTCATGCCTTGACTATTTTTGGGGGGTTTTCATTCACAGACAGTGTTGACAATTGTGATTAAACTATTACTGAATCCTATTTGGCATACCTTGTGTTTGTGAATTCATCTGAACATGTAAAGGCACGTACCTATAAAACATCAGGTATAAATGTGCGAGTGCATAGGAATGACTTTGTTTTATAATTTATTTCTAACCAAAACAGTTCAGTACAATGTGGAAGGCTTTAACTCTGGAGGGGAAAAAGAACAAACATGCAAATAATTGGGGTATTTAAATGTATAATCTTTCAGCTTGATCATAATAATGAAAGGAAATAAACTTTAATCTAGATAGCCTAGAACAGTTTGAACCCATTTACAATTTTCCACATAAGTAGAAATTTATAACAATAATCTAACGTCAATTTAAAATGACCACTTTTATTAGCCAGACTTTTCCCACACTGACCTTGTTTGCATTTATAACTGATAATATATGTTACCTGAGTTCAGAATTTCACATTGAGCAGTATATGGCCCAACTCCAAGCCTATCAGAGGGTTGAACTATATCAATATTTATCTGTTGTTTCACTTCCCTTTGAAGCTCTTCGGCAGAGAGCTTTTAGTTTCTTGAATGGAAGGTCAATGTTTGTTCGGGTGCTGTTTAAATGTGTCACAGAAGTGCTGAAGAGACCAACATGACGTTACTCGTGGAACTGATAGCACACCAGTCAAAATGAACAGAACCTGCATGAGGTCCTGCATGAGGCATTTTTCTTATTTAAGAAAATTAGAAAGAGGCAAATAAAAACAGCTCAACCAAAAAACGTTGTTACCTTTTTCTATTATTCATGGTCAACATCAATGTTCATGTTCACTCCTTTTAATTCTTTGGTTATATTGCAAAGAATAGTTTTCAGGCTTACAGGTCAAAGACCTTTTCAGCTTATATTTTGGTCCACTATCAAAGTGTCAGGAGAATGTCACCTCAACATAGTATTGCAGAGAAGGCCCAGGTACCCTGAGATTTTATATATATCACAGGATGGTGGTAGTCTTGGTGGGTGGCTGGGAGTGCTCCAGAGCTCTGCAAGGTGACGTAAGCTTTGCTCACCACCCTCTCTGCTCTACTGCTGTTTAGAGAACAGAGTGGCCACCCTTACTCCGTGAGTGTGGGAAAAGTCGTCCAACGGGTCCGGCGCTGAGAGTGTTTAGGTTACGAATGCAATAAAGAATATTTACAAGTCAGGTATGTTTAGACTGGGGGACGATGGTGTAGAGAAAGGCCTTTGGCTGAGGGTATAGATTTTGAGGGTTGGGCAGCTGGAGTCTCTCAAGCCAATTTTCAACATCATGTCGTCTTTCCCCAAAAAGCAAACAATTGTCGTTTACAGGGCGGCAATGATCATGAAAGACATTTTATGGATGTCACAAAATATGTGGTGTCTTTTAAACCAGTGCCGCTAGTCTGCTTATTATCGCCGTTAAACTTTGAAATTGTTACAACCTGGAAATCCTTCTAGGGGAATACTGTTCTGACAGCACAGGTATCTCTCAGATGGTTCCTCTTTAATTAATTTTTACTGTGCCACTATAGTGTGACTGTGTTAAGTTGGCATTAGGAAGTACCATGGATGGGTTAGCCCAAACATAAGGACACATAACAGCAGTACTACCATTACAAAACACAGTCTGGGAACTCTTAAGATCTCCAGGATGTTCACCACATAAACATGTACCTACAATTCTGGAGCCACTACTGGTCATGCAGACCAGACCTGTGGGATGTGGTAGACAAGTGGTTAAGGGGTTTGACAACTGCTTGGAAGGCTGTGAGCTTGAATACAAGGTCACCCAAGCTGCCACTGCTGGGCCCCAGAGCAAGCTCTTAATCCTTAATTGCTCAGTTGTATAAAAAAACAAGAAGTTAGTTGCTCTGGATAACGGCGTCTGTCAAATGCAGACCTAAATCTATATATGTTCACAACAGCTTTGCTTAGACTGTGAAAGTCTTCACAAGGATTTCATTAAAGATTTATAGGAGTTTTGTTGGCCTTATTCCAGATGTACAACATTTTGTATTTGAAGCAAGATTTAATGGAATCAAAGCTAATTTAAAAATATTTCAAGGTCAATACATTTGGTGGACGCCCTTATTCAAGGCAACTTTTATCTCAAATGTACAGCTGAGGGACTTGCTCAGGGGCTTAGGCATGGCAGCTTGGTGATCCTGGGATTTAAACTCACAACCTTTCAAGCAGTAGACCAACACCTTAACCACTGAGCTACTATATCCCACTTCCCTAAGCTTTGTTCCACCGTTAGACACTATATGGACAAAGGTTTGTGGATGCCTGACCATCACACTCCTATGTGGGCCTTCACCATATCACAAAGTTGGAAGCACACAGATGTGGTGGATGATGGTGATATTAGATACAGTAGGAGGGTGCGACAATAGTTAAATAAAACAATTAGAGCTGATCAATATGTCATAACCTGAGGTCTCATTTAAAATAAACAAACGTATAAATGAAAAAATCACATCTGTAAGTTGCTCTGGAAAAGGCATAAATGTAAGCTGTAAATGAAAATAATATTTAGGCAAATACACACACCCAGACAAGCCTGTAATGTGTTTCCTTTGTGTACTGTAGCAACACAGTAGATAAAAAAGTTGAAACCATTTTGTTTAAACCCTAAACCTAAAAACACTAAACTTATTGTGAAATTTGCACTTTGATTGGACAATGTATGTGTCTATTAAACTTTAGCTTTTCCTTCAAATGCATTTTAAAGGAAATTATTACATAATGAGTAAAGTATCCAGGGGGGCACGGTGGCTTAGTGGGTAGCACGTTCGCCTCACACCTCCACCTTGTGCATGGTAGGTTGATTGGCATCTCTGGAAAATTGTCCGTAGTGTGTGATTGCGTGAGTGAATGAGAGTGTGTGTGTGAATGCGATGGGTTGGCACTCCATCCAGGGTGTATCCTGCCTCGATGCCCGATGACGCCTGAGATAGGCACAGGCTCCCCGAGACCCGAGAAGTTCGGATAAAGTGGTAGAAAATGAGTGAGAGAGAGTAAAGTATCCACTTCATGTATACCTGTGACTGAGTCCATAACACATCTACTGATGATGTATTACTGAAACGGACAAGTGTTTAAAGCCCAAATTAAGCTTAAACGGAGGGAGTGTATGGCCGTATAATCACCTGGCATGACTGTCACTTACTGGCTGCATGAAGCTACAGAGCTGGTGTTTTTTTTTGTCTTCTGACTGCTATTGGCGCTGTATCACTTGGTTTAACAACAATCCCAAATGATTCTCGTTTTGATAAAAAAACTTTTGATAAATAAATAAGACAATGTGGATGTTAAAAACTAAACATTTTATTGAAATTTCTATAACCTAAGAAAGACGTGGCTTAGACCTACTACCCCATTATTAGTAGAAGAACATCTCCAAGTGCGCATTGATTCTTCTCATTATAAACTCTCCAAGACACTTAAAGAGGCAGAATCTGCTACAATGGTCTGTTTGACCAGCCAAAATCAAGCATCGCGTTAGTTCTGGCAGGCCACGTCGTCAAGCGTGCATCAGCTGTTAATCAGCTGTCCACGATGCGTGTCTATTCTATTTTCTAGTCGCTGCTCTCCCCGCTCTGTCCATGCATGCGCATGGACGGGCATGTGGATTCTTGCCCAGAACAGAACCAAACCACCAACATTAACTGTATGCATATCATCTAATTCCCTTGCGACAAAGTGGTCCTGACAGAAGTTATATTATCTAGTTTGTGCTCATTACCACCCTAAAACTTTGTACCATCCAAGACTCTTAAAAACAACAACTGCCTCTCCCACAAACAAGGTGTTCCATAGACACGGAAATGGCTAATTGCTAAGTCAAAGAGAGGGAGGATGAGCTACTACGTTGAAATAAGCGTAGAAAAAAAAGCTTTTATTTATTTTTTTTAAACTATGAGCTCGGCGAGCATTATCAAGCAGCAGGCTGATGGATGCGATGCAACTCCTTTCCTCCAGAAAAGTCAATGATCTCATTTTGGCTCTGTTAACTCCTGCCAAATATTTCCCTTTTTCTTTCCGGCGAGTGATGTGGGGGCAGCGGGACAGAGTCTGCCTGTGGCCTTGCTCCAAATGATGCAATTTGACAGAAACCACATGAAGAGCCTAGTGCTGGGCCACAGAGTGGCCAGAGGCCTGGAGCATGAAGGCAGCACTCAGCAGAGCTGCACACACTCAGCCTCTCACATATCTAGTGTGCCGTTCGGCTGATTAGTTCCAAATGTGCATTGTCGGAGAAAGTCTGCATTACTGCACAGTTTGAAAGTCTGCACAGTAACAATCAGAAAATAATCATTAGACCAACAAAAAAGAAGCAGAATGATAAAAACTCTTTACATAATTATCAGCTGCTCCCATGCTGTTTTTTCTTCTAAGCTTGTGAGGTTTGCATTATCATTTTTTATGCACTCTCAAATTACTACACATTTCTAATGTATTATTTGTGATGGAGAAACACTTTCTATATAGAAACACTGAAAATACATTAACCTTCCAGTATACATATTAAAGTGCTCCATTTAACCAGTGACACCATCAGTTGCATAATTAACACAGATCTATTACGAGCATCTCAAAGATATTCTTTCCATTTGATATGTTTTCTTCTCCTTTAGGTTTTCTAATACTAACCTTGGTCAGCAGCAGAAGGAATAATCATATGAATAATGTATATAAAGGATATGATCTAGGATATTAATAGAGCTTGGATGTAACGGCTGCTTCGATGTGAGTAGGTGTATGTGAGAAATGATGCTACAGAAAATGATTTATATTTAGTGGATATAGAAAATGTGATCTGGATTTTGAAAACGTGTGAGATGTCTCACGCTCTACAACTACAGTATTTAAGAATGATCCATGAGTATTTTGCTTTAAATCTGTAGACACGTTTCCTTTTACAAAATAAAAGATTTATAAAGAGGTTGCATATTAAAAATGTTCATAATCATTCGCATATAACTAACAGAGACCAAATGCCTAAATAGAAAAATACACATACGAACACTAAGCCTTTAGCATTTAGAATAACTACATATAATCCTATATAGTATATGTATGTATATTAGAAATGTTGTTTCCTGCCCCACCAATTGTTTATAAATTGTGGTTTGTTAAATGATCAATGATTCTTGCTGGTAATAAATCACAGCTTTGGAATGCCACCAGGCAATCACCACACCACCCCTCTGGCATGCCAAACACAAATAAACCAGGGGATTCAGCTGGTGTGTTGTTTCCAGTCTTACTATCAGGAAGTGTCAGGGAGTGATCTATGCTCCTCACGTAGTTCATTTGCAGTCTCAATAAGACATTCTTTTCCCAGGGCTGGAAATTAAAAGCCCGCCTAATGTTTTGAAGCTAGTTACAGGGATGAGGAATGCCTCAACCTTTTGTTTGGGTTACTAGAATGTGTTTTTGTGGATGCGTGTACTTCTGTGTGGTTGCATGACGGTAATGGATGGGGTGTGAGCTGACATGCACCTTTTTCTCTCCTCCATCCTTATTCTTTTTTTGTGGTGTTTTTACTCCTGGTGTTTTGAATATGGCATATGGTTTTGACCGTCGGTGATAGCATCCAGTGTACCCTGAAGAGCAAATTATCAACAGCGCCTTGCAAATAACCCCTAAATTTCTGACGACCCCATGGAAGAAAGTTGTATATATACGGTACCCTTTCATTAAAGAAAGAAAAACCCACAATGGTCACTGAAATTACTTGAAACTGTTTGCCTGTTTGAATCACTCGATTGCCTCAAAAGTTTCATAATTTTTTTTAAATGCTTCTGTTGAACCACAATTCAAAAGATATATCTGATTTTCATTAGTCGATTTTCATAAATGTTTTATTTATTATTACTTTTGTCAGTTTCAAGTTATTTCAGTGACCATTGTGGGATTTTCTATGTTTAATGGATGGGTACCAACAATTTTCATCAATGGATGGATGGGTTGATTGATTGATTGATTTAACTTTTGCAGTATAGTTCTGCAAACAATCCAGTTGTGTATCGTAGAGGAACTGGCCGAGGCTGGGTAATGATTTGGGCTAGAGCCTTTCATTCGTTACAGTGCTTCAGCCCATGCTGAGCAGCTTGGGAGCAGCATTAGAGGATGAAGATGAGAGGACGTGCATGGCAATGTCAGGGGGAGGAACTGAGTGGAAACAGATTGGCATCGGAGTGAAAGGCAATCTATTCTTTCAGTGAATGTTACTAATCCAAATTCTTGCTAATTAGTTAAGGGGCTAAGGTGTGTGTGTGTGTGTGTGTGTGTGTGTGTGTGTGTGTGTGTGTGTGTGTGTGTGTGTGTGTGTGTGTGTGTGTGTGTGTGTGTGTGTGTGTGTGTGTGTTTGTGTGTGTGTGTGTCTGTGTCTGTGTCTGTGTCTGTGTGATTGTTAAACGTTAGAGCAGTGCGAAATCACACTGACAGTTGGCTTGGTGCATCCTTGTGCCATCTCTTCTCCAGTTTTCTCCTGGCTGTACACATGATGTTAAAAAATATGTGATTCATCAGACCAGTCCAACTTCTTCAATTGCTTTATGGTCCAGTTCTTATGCTCACATTGCCACTTTTTGTAGAAACTAAACACTGCATACTGGGAACACCCCCAAAAGACTGACCCTGTCGTCTAGACAACACAATATGGCCCTTGTCAAAGTCGCTCAGATCCTTACATTGTCCATTTTTCCTGCATCCCAACACCAAGTCTGATTTAAAAAACAAAACAAAACAAAACAAAACAAAAAAACAGTTCTAAGTTCAGGTTCAGACAGAAGAGTTTCTGACTTAACTCAGTGCACACATCTGGAGGAAAAGACTAGATCAGGGTTATGGGCTGGCCTCCTTTCTCTAACAGTTCCTGGAAAGAAAGGCTATATCTCTGAGCCCAAAGTTAAATATAGAATTGTTACCAAGCACTCACAATTTGCATAACTGGGAATAAAATGGTCCTATTCTGGCATGGCTTACTGAGTATGCAGAGAAATTTCCCCTGCTTCCTGGCTAGAATGGGGAAAGCCTGAGAAAAATGGAAGTGTAAAAAACTTTTTCTCTTTGGATTTAAGCCTTTCATTAAAAAAAATGCAAAAGCTTAATCCGGCTTTTTTCTTTGTATATGCAAAGAAGCTTGAAAGACTAAAGCATATGTTATTCCATGATTATTTCTTTTATTCATCTGTAGAACTTGAAAGGTACACTCTACACTAGCACTGACACTGAGAAACATTGTCTCACCCGGTACACTTTTACCAGCGCCACACAAGAATAATCTGAGCTCAAAGCTTTCTGATCAGAGGTCCAATGCCTTAGCCACTAATCTACCACATCTCCTATATAACAGTGGACATTGGATGTATATGTGTATTAGTAATATATAATAAATATTCTGGGGAATATTACAGGAATAGTAATCAGTGATACAACATTATCATTAGATTTCCAGTTACCGCCCAAATTTCTTCTCTAATACAATTACAACACACCACGAAGGTTTCTTCTAGTTATTTTTTTATATTTTAGCAGGTATGAAGAGCCTTGCTTAAAGTTACCGCTTTACTTCTGACAGATATAAAATTCTAACACAGAAAACCCTCATTATTTGATCAATAAAGGTTTTTTAATTCATGCGTTCACCGTACATGCCCCTGTGAAATAGCCATTACTAGAGAAACCATAACATATTAGTACATGTACATTAATATAAAGTTGTGATATTCATTACAGCCTGCACTATTATAAAAGATGCTGTTATAGAAAATGTATTATCATATAATATTTATACAATGTTTAGGCAAAGCTTATGTATCCTACAGTAATTACATGTTAATTTATTTTTAATGCCACAGTTATTTGTCTTACCTAAAGCTGTAATGTTTTGTTAAAAAAGACTGCTGTTGAGTAACTATAACCATACCTCAGGGTTACGGTGCATTATACTGATGTAAATTGGAAAGTACACTTTTTGGCTGTACTGAAGCATATACCTAGCAGTTCTCGACTACAGTATAGTACTGGGGAGAAAAAAAATGAAAATAAACTATGCAAAGAACCTGATTGCAGCAAGACAACTGCCTTTTGAATACCTGCCCTCCACACATACATAAATAAATAAGAGAGGATGTCACCACTGCTTAGTTGCTTCCACTTAGTCTCCCAGACTTTCTTCTGGCTTCTTTTCAAAACAAATCTTGGAGCAGTCCCACAGAAAGAGCATTCTTTCAGTCTCCCTGTGTATAGCAGTCCAGCAACATACTGCTGCCAAAGGTCACCCAGGCAGGCACACTAAGACACCATTCATTTACACAATATGCATTAGAACCTTTAAATATACATCGAACTTTCAGTTTATTAGTCTGCTGTCTGGTGAGTTTGCCTATATGTGGGGTGGCTTTTTTGTGCCATAGAAACAGAACAAGATATTTTACAAAAGAAACGTCTGCTGAGATAAAAATCATTTTACTGATATCATGTAAACCTACATATATTAAAACTAAATATATATAATATATCAAATATACTAAAAATCTTATTATTATTTTTATTTTGCATTTCTCATAAATTCCCAACACAATGTGTATCATCTTTACCGTTATGTAGAGCAGCAAGTTTAGTCGACTTTTCATCTTCTATTTATGGTGCACTGTTAAATTAAACTTTTGATCTCTCTCTCTGTCTCTCTCTCTCTCTCTCTCTCACTCTCTCTCTCTCTCTCTCTCTCTCTCTCTCTCTCTCTCTCTCTCACTCTCTCTTCCTCTCTCTCTCTCTCTCTCTCTCTCACTCTCTCTTCCTCTCTCTCTCTCACTCTCTCTTCCTCTCTCTCTCTCTTTCTCTTCCTCTCCCTCTCTCTCTCTCTCTCTCTCTCTCTCTCTCTCACACACACACACACACACACACACACACACACAAATGCACACACAACACACACACACACACACACACACACACACACACACACACACACACACACACACACACACACACACACACACACACACACACACATTGCCTTTGGCAGGTGTTTCATTGTGACCCTTTCTTGTTTTACACTGACTATTGGCTTAGGACCATTGTGAATGTGCTGCTGGCAAATTCCAAATTCTCCAGATTGTTTGTTTGAAAAGTGAGATTAGGTAGCTGATAGCATTTGAACTTACAGGCAATGGAGCTAATAATTTTTCCCTCTTGGTTATGCAAACATTTGTGGCTGGGCCAAAATGTTTTTATTACAAGCAAAATGACACTGCTTACATACCAAAGAAAATGGTGTGGCAGTAAGTACTCCTCTGTTCAATCTTTATACTACAGTACATGTAGTAAAGTGTTAACTGATGCCCACCGGGGCACGATTCAGGCTGTTCCTGGTGCTCACTCTATGAAGTGCAGCCAGCGGGTTGTGTCTATGACAAAACCATTTCATTATTTTTTCTCATTAAAGACAATCTTTAGTGAAATCTCACATTAATGTTATCATATGACAAAAGAGGGATTTGAAAATAAAATGGTTTTAATTTAAAAAATCTATCTATCAAAAAAATACTTGGCAGGAATTTTTTTGCAAACTGGCCATAATAACACAGTTTATTTCAAAGCCATATGATTTACAGTGAATAAATGAATGAAAATTTCACAATTTTCACAAACAATGTTGCTTGACAATATTCTTTGTCATTTTAGTTCCCTTTCCCTTTTCCTTCACTTGTTCATCAAAGTTCTGAAGGAAAAGCATTCCTTTCAATATGTCCAAAGTAATTGATTGTTGAGATGTAGGGTTAAAATGAGTTATGGTGACATGCAGGTAGTGACCGCATTGTACCCAGTCATGCCTTCTTTCAGTTCCTTAACACCCTGTCACATTCCAGACATTCCCTCTGGCTTTGCCAGTGTTAACCACAATGGGTCTCATGTCTCAACTCTCCCATGTCCTTCCTCAAACCAGACAAAGGCACACTCAGAGTTACAGAGTTCAACCAATGAACCTACTATTTCTAGATCAAACATAGAGATGCCAGACACGTTACAGACCCAAAATGAACATGTTTGTGTGCATAAACGAGTAAAAATGTCTAAATATTCACATGCTTAGTACAAATCTAACTCTAATCCCATTATTGAGCAATAACTCAAGCTAATTATCTGCATGTCTTCCTGGACACAAAGGTACTTTGGAATTAACAGGTAACAGGTTGGTTGCACCTACAGCTTAGCTTGTTGACTTTGTTAAGACTGCAGCCTGGGCAAACACAAAGCTCAAAGGTTATTGATTTTTGAGATTACACAGGAAGACAAACACTTTGCTTTTTACACTGAGACAAAAAAAATAGAAACAAGTGAAAGAGCATTTTATAAAAATGGTTCAATTCCTACAATTTATTAGTATTTGATCCTCACTCACCATTATGTTCAAAGTATTAAGTGCAATAAAAGTATTGCAAAGTATTTAGAACTCTAAGAATATATAAATGGTACCTATATATTTTGCATATTAAAGATGATCTTAAAAAGTGTTTGGCTTTGTTAAATGTATTACTGTGTGTGTTGGGTCATCCATAGAAGCAGATGTATCAGATTCCCACCATATATCTCAGCCATTCAACAAAAGTTTAATCTTCATAAATTATTATCCACGATTCCATACATTTTGAAATTCTGTCGAAATATTATTTACATCTTTTGAGGGACAATCTAAAAAATGTTGCTCTTTGACAAACATAAGGTCCCTTTTACGGTCTCCCACGTTACGAACCGGGGGGAGGGGGGGAGGGGGGGGGACACAGGTTTGCTCACTTTTCTAGATGTTGCACTCTCTAGAATGCTCACTATTCCATTTAGCTCCATAGAGTTGATACTACATGTAGTGAAGTAACTGATCCCCACTGGGGCATGAATTATGCTGTTCCTGGTGCTTACTCTATGAACATTTTCATTTGAGGAGCAGCATAAAAAAGGAGTAGTTAATGGCAATTTGACCACTTAAAGCCAAATTGGGCTGGTTATTTAATAGCAAACAATCAGAATTAATACAAAATAATTTCTGCAAATAAAAGCAAAATGTAAGTGCAGCCAGCATGTCTATGATAAAACCATTTCTAATGTAAGATACATTCTAAAAACTGGGAGATGTGGAGTGGATATTGTACTGTACATTACGACTGTCTGTGCACCAGGATGATATGGTTAATGGAACACATTTGATCATCTGTATATTAAAAACTGCTCATTACAAGCTGCTAGATTGTGCACTGGATCGCTGCATACTGTTGACTTTCACCTGTCTATTACAGGGATTATATGGTTAAATTCAGTAGATAGTAGCATAGCTTATAAGTGTGATTCTCTTGACTGTTAATGTTGTCCTGTCGCACATCTCTCTCTCTCTCTCTCTCTCTCTCTCTCTCTCTCTCTCTCTCTCTCTCTCTCTCTCTCTCTCTTTTCTCTCTCTCTCTCTCTCTCTCTCTCTCTCTCTCTCTCTCTCTCTCTCTCTCTCTCTCTCTCTCTCTCTCTGAGAATCTGCTCCATGCATTGGCAGTTCAGCCCCACACTGGCAGAGTCACTTGAGATCTTTTTTGGGGTGGTCAGGAATGTTTAGTAGGCCATTCACTTTCTTTTGAACACTTCCTGTCTCTCAGGCCAAGGTTCCATAAATTTGTCAGTGTGAGCGAGTTAATCGAAGAACAGAACAGACTTTTCTAACACTACACTAAAGTGTATCTTGTGTCTGTGCGATATGTGACTATGCATGTTAAAGAGATGGGGTAAAGAGTGTGTGTGCATGTCACATATGTTTATGTTTGTGCGTGTGTGTGTCACAGAGATGGGCTGCCTCTGAAAAGGTTTCCTGTTCTGGAAAACCATTTGCCTTTTAGGAAAAACTCACAGAGCTGTGGTTTGCTGTACACATTTATGTTCAGCACAGCCATAAGAAGAACAGCCATTTTGTTCTAACCATAACTTGCTCCATTCATAAATTTTACAAGCCTGTACATTTATCAGGTTGCGATTGCTGTTGCCATGTGATGGAACAAGAAATTCTTTGCAATGACTCTATGTACACAGGTACAGAAAAGTGTAAAAGCATTGGTCTTTAATTAATTACTGTCAAATTTCTGTCCATCTCTAAATAGATGTTTTAGGGGATTTCTACACTTGCATCTGTGCAACAGTTATACATTTTGGAGTACATTTGAGATCATGTTTTAGCATTTTAAAAAAGGTTGATAATTACAATCTGTCTAGATTTATAAAGACTTCATAAAGATCCAAGAGGACTTTAAATATATTTCTCCAAAATGAACTAAAACTACACTTAAATAACCCTTCAGGAGACCACCTCTGACCAAATGAAAATGTACTATTGTTTCTGGGAATGTGGAGGTAAAATAAGTACCATAAAACTAAAACAGATTCTCTGACCTACAGTTATATCCCACTAAACTTATGGGGGAAAGGAGTTAGCCAGTGGTTCTTTGGGTTCTTTGCTTTACAAGAAGAGTTTTTTTATTGGAATTATATCTGAAAGGAAAACCCTCGGTTGTAGTGTTGTACAAAAACCTTGCTTTTCTGGATACATTTTTTTAAAAGTAAGAGTGTATATTAATTCTTGTCTCTTGTAAAAGTTTAACAGTTAACATTATTTGTATTGCTGATGAGAATTATATCTATTTTATTGCATTTATTTTTATTTTTTCAAGACCCAAAAGCCATCACATGAACACAGGGATGACAATAACTGGACAATTTGATCATTGGTGCCTGTCATAAATATAACCTAATCAGTTTCAGTTAGGTCAAAGTCAGTGATTCAAGATTTGACCAAAGCTCAATAACCGGGTCCATGTCACACTTTTAGGGATTTCTTTTCTAGCATCTTGAAGGTTTCTTTGGTTTGTCTCAATAAGGGTCTATATAGTTGAGATTCCTTGAGTGTATACACTCAAATGTCAATCCACCATGAGACCAATCCATCGAGAGACATGTATTTTTTGTGCTTTGTAGTCAGAATAATGGGGTGATAGACCCAGTGGTGGCTGCTGCTGTCTCCCATTTTCTCACTTACTACATAAGCAAACTCAGTGTGCTGGAACCTCTTATGCATGAATATAAAGAGATGAGGAAAAAGAAGGCTAAAGAAAGTGGTAACTTCTTTAAAGAAATATTTCTTTAGAGACATTTCTCTCACAGTAGTGTGGAGGTATTTTAAGCTGTTTGTTTGTATGGTGAGATCTTTAAACCTGCATTATATATGCTTTTAAAACGTGTGGGGCTGCACATTTCTGCAACAATATAAGGTTAAAATTCTGAGACACCTTATAAAGTTAGCATTTTTCCTTTCTCCATTGATCTCAGGTTAGAGACTGCATTCTTAACCCAGCAAGCTAGGAGCTGTACATAGACCAGATCAAATATAATCCAAACACAAGTACTGCATTGTCTTTGCTTAAGGATCCATCAGCTTTTGCAATTGTGCTGTCAGTCTATCGGTCTAGAGGTAGCAAGACAACAATTATCAGATGACCTGAGATTGTTTAGCATTAGAAGATCTGATAAGTAAGCATCATCCTCTCTGTTATGCCAGCAGATGGAGCCTTTGGCCTGCCAGCTTCCCACTAGAGTGCAAACACATGGACTTGGCACTGAGATGCCCAGAAAGACCCACCAGGTAGTTCCACGGACCGTATTTTAAATACACTGTAGGATTTAAATACACTATTGTCCATCGTCTCAGTCAAAAATCCTGGATAACTCGGTCTAAATACTTTGAATGATTCCAATGCAGAATATCATAACATTTAATTGATCATCATAAATCATTAAATGTAGTTTATTTGGATCTTCTATGAAAAAGGAAATATACTACAAACAAATTTTTGTATATATGCTAAAAGTTCTGGTCAAGTCGAATAGGTAACCAAACAGACTGATCTAAATCTAACACGAGAACAATTTATTTTATAGTATAAACAGCTGTTATTAATAGTTTAAGCAAAATGCCTTTTTTGAGTTTTTAATGTAAATAACTATTGATTTTTAAAGAACACAAAAGATCATAATCATCAAAGATATTGCAAGTCTGTACACAAATATGAAAATCTTCAGCCGCTGGTTCTGTTCTGTTAATATTTTAATTTGAGAAAGTAGTTTTTTATCTTCTCTGAGGTACCCATCAGAAAAATGCCCAGACCTAGTTCTCGCCTTTGCTGTGGAGGTAAATCCTTTATATCACAAATACTTTGACCCCAGTATGGTGTGGAGACAATATTTTTACTTTTAGGTCTCTGGAAACACAAAGTCTATGGTCACTAGGGTTTTCTGCTAGCGATTTCCTGAATCCAGTCATCTCAGGAAATAAACATAGTGAGATTGTCAGTACTAGCAGATACTGAATAGAAACAGAACAGGAGCGCAGACTCGGTGTAATAATATACCTCTGAGCTGCTATGAGAGCAAAAAAAAAATTTCAAAACAAAATGACATTTTTAGATATTCATATTTTAAGCTTCTCTATGAGTTTTTTATGCTCATTGACTGTCTTTTAAACCTTTAACTTAACAAGAACTGTTTAAGAACAAGCCCTGTAGATATATTTAAAAGCTGCAAAATTTAGATTTTTTCCCCAAGATACGTAACAGTGACTAGTTTGAGTACGTGACTAGCTTTTGTACTCAAAAACCTGACTTTTTGTCATCTAGCATTACATGAAGATCAGAAACCATTAGCTTTTTTTTAAGAGATAACTTTAAACTTCAAACATATAATTATCTACTCTATATAATAAACAAAGGATATCTGCAAAATAAACCCATTAAAGGATCAGATGAATTAAAAATGGTACACAGGCTACATACACAGGGAAAATGTCTCAGATGTTTTATTCTCTCTCATGCCAATGTGACATCCGCTTCTCCTTATGATTCCTTCACTGAAGAATGTCCCACATATAACCCTATCTTTTAAATGCTCAGCCTTACATCTGACCTTCTCCTGGGGTCAAGTGCCACTATTCAATTAACCTGGTTAACTTCTGCCATGTCACACAACACCTGCTTTATAAATCTAAATTAGAATAATATGGTGCTCAATGAAAGCATGCACACAACAGATGTGTGCAAAGTAATTTGGAAAATTCATTGGACATGAGTAAGAGTCAGTACTGATCTGTATTTGAAAAGATTTAAAAAAAAATCATGTATACATATAAACATTATAGCTATTTGAGACAATAGGGGTGATTGTTTTTCAGGTTGAACACTAATGTATCCTGAATAAATAAGTGGATTTTTCATTTTTTTCTTTTTTTTTTAACAGCTTCTAGAAATTGGGATCTCACTTGACAAAACAAAAGAAAGTGTGAACTTCTTACTTTAATGCAGAGCTCTGTGAACAACTCACTGAAGATCATGGGTTTGAGCAAAACTGACACAAAATTAAAAACAACTTCTGACTTATGGATCTGAAACCCATCTTTAAGTTGGTTTTAGAATTGTAGAGAGTTTATATATTTTATATATTAGGCATTTGCTAATGCCTCCTGCTTCTCTACTCCAAAACACATCATTCACATAACTTCATGGAATGAACCAGAGGCCGTGGGCTTTTCCACCTTGTCGACATCAGCATATCAACAGCACAAACACAGTGAATGTGAGATAGTGTGACAAAGCTGATAACACCCTAGGTTTATCTGTGGCCTGGCCTCCTCACCTGCCCAGGAGACCCCACAAACAGCCTGTTTAAACCCTTTGTATGTTGTGTTTGTGCACAAACACAGGGCCCTGAGAAGTGTACATTGGCTTAGATGAGATTCTCAAGGTCTTGTAATGTAAGCAGTTTATGATTTCACCTGTGTAACTTGAGCCAAAGTCTGAGCCTTTGAATGGATGTCAAAGTAGTGAGTGGGGAAAGCCTGGATTCTGTATTACATTTATGGCATTTGGCAGACACCCTTATCCAGAGTGATTTACATTTCAGACAACTGAGTTAAGGGCCTTGCTCAGGGGCCAAGCAGTGACAGCTTGGTGGACTTGGGATTAAAACTCACAAACTTCTGATCAGTAGGCTACCATAACTTCACTTAATTGGGATTCAGAGGTATAATTTTTTACTGGACGATTCATCTGTCATTAGGTAGTTGGTGCAATTTTCAACAAGGCACTTGGTTTCAACAAGGTACAAGGTATAGGGCTGGTTTAATGGTTATACATTTGTTTATGGTTTCATTTGTATGAATTTAGACAAAACTGCTAATTTATTTGGGTTGAGTTTTGCATGACATTCGAGTCACTGCTACAAATTTCGCAATAAGTCCACTGACTCAGAGAGAGAGAGAGTGAGTGAGTGAGTGAGTGAGTGTGTGTGTGTGTGTGTGTGTGTGTGTGTGTGTGTGTGTGTGTGTGTGTGTGTGTGTGTGTGTGTGTTCTCATACAACACCTTTTTCCTGGCCTGAGCCTAGCACACTATACCAACTTCCTCTCTGAAACACTTCCTAAAATACAGGATTAGTTCACAGAGGTTAATTTGCACTTTGACCAGTTCCCTGCACCTTGCCCTTCTCAGCTCCATTAGGCACATGAGATCCTGCAGACAATGCAGCACAGCGCACCTATCCCTACAGCTCACCAGGCTGCTCATTTCTAGCCGTCTGAATTCACACACATTGTCCCATGTCCCTTAAAGGTGGCCTGGGAGACAAACAGATGGCCATGTGACCATAAAAGGGAGTCAACAGGAAAAGCAGCCCAGGATAATAATTTGTCTCTGTGGTCTGGAGGAACCACTAACACCACTCTTCCCTCCCCTTCCTCAGCATTGCAACTGGCCATAGATAACCCATTCCTGTGCTTGTTACTACACAGACAGTACCACTGTGTGGTCAGTAGTGCTCCAATGCCACTTCCCCCACCCAAGGCAATGGGGCAGCCAACCATCTGGATGCATTTTCTTCCCCTTTCCACTTCTATATTTAATTTTCTAATTTTTTATGCAAAGACAAGGAGCTTTAAAAGCCAATGCAGTATCTTCGAAATGCAAAAAGTTTTTGGATGAAAATACAATTTTGCAATTCAGTGTCTTCCATCATTTCAATAAATAACTTCACTCATCTGCAGGGGTGTTCATTTGTTTCTGTCTCTTCTTGTTACCCCTACATCTGGTGGCTAAAAGTCTTTTAAATATGTTGTATATATATCTATGGTGTGGCTGTAATGCTTCGGCAGCCCTACGTCCCATAAATGTATCTTATGTAACTGTGCTTGAACATTGGTAGTGAGGATCTGTGGCTGGTCTCTTCTTAGTGTGTACCCAGTGGACAAGATCCTCCACGATTTGTTCACTGCTAAAAGAAGGCTTTGTTTAGCTCAAAGAGCAACGACGGTGCAGACGTTCCTTCTATTTTTACACCTTTGTTCTCTTCTTTACATTTTAACAGTTCAAATGGGTTAAGGATAAAGGTAAATAAATACAGAACCGAAACAAGTGCAACAATCAACCCCCAATGTGAGCACTACAATCACAGTCTTTCCTCTCATCCATGATGATTAATGGAACCAAAGTACCACTTTTTCACCTAGAGAGAAAAATACCTTTTTTGCACAATGCGTGCATTTGATTCAAGCGCTTCCGCCTTCACGAAAGTTTCGAGTGGCCCGTAATCGATCTCTACAGGACTTTCTGCAGTGGTTTGCGGCAGTGCCTATTGATTGGCCTCGTTTCACGCGCCTGCGCTCGCGACGCCGGTCTGTCTGCGGGGGCGCGGCCTCAGGAAGCGCGCGGAGAAATTCCTTTCTGGTCCGCCTTCTCCGGGGGACGAGGGGCCCGGGGCTGTTTTTTATGAATGAACTAAATACCAGCGACAAATGAACCCACTCTCTTTCACAGGAAACTTCTTATGCGAAGTCAACCACACCGTTTCCACTCCCCCTAATAAAACAGGGCTTTAGATGTGGAAAGACACTTTGGATCGGAAATGAACAATAACACACTTAGGTGCACTGATTTGAGGTGTTTTTTGGGTTATTAAATAATTTCTTCGTTTTTATTTATTTTTTTTTTTGCTGTATCAGCTTAAGTCTCCAAGACTGAGTTGGTGTGAAGAGAGTTAGGGGAGGACTTTGCCGTCCCCCCTGTTGTCATGCAGGCTCGGGCAGATCGTGGGAAAGGGCCTCCACGTAATGCACTTCATTCTCAGGACCTGTTGTTCTTGTGTAATTGATCTCACCGCGCGCCGATGGGCGGGTCGCTTCAAAGCCCACCGACTGCTGAAGGTCTGGGTGCAAGTTTCACTCCACGCACACATGCAGCTGTACAATCCAGCTAAAGCCATTATTATTATTATTATTATTATTATTATTATTATTATTATTATTATTATTATTATTATTAGTAGTAGTAGTAGTAGTAGTAGTAGTAGTAGTCCTATTTAATTTTGAATCAGCAATTGATCTACATAAACATTACAGGTAACTGATTGTTGCATATTAAATAAATACCTGCCAGTGAAATGAACACTGAAAGTAAGCCTGGTCAAGTTACACTATTGTACCTGCATGTATCTGCATGGAATTTAGCAGGCATTATTAAATGACTCTAGTAATGAGCAATATTAAAGCTTGCATGCGCTCTTGGTCTCTTTAAACCCGTTGGACCGTGTCCAGTAGCATGAATGGTGCTGGACACAGGAGTTTGTCTCGATGTGGTCTCTCCTCGCAGAATTTCTCATGTTTTCTGTGGCAGCCGTCCAATTCTCTTTTTTCCCCTTCTCTCTCTCTCTCTCTCTCTCTCTCTCTCTCTCTCTCTCTCTCTCTCTCTCTCTCTCTCTCTCTCTCTCTCTCTTTGCGCCTTTTGTGCCCCCTCCCTCTCCATATTATCCACCCACGGGAAAAGTGATTTTCGTCTTTTTTAAATAATATATATACCACAGCCCCGTCCACTTAGTGGACTTGTTTCCGTGTGGGCAACAGAGATGCATTTAAAAGGCGAATGTTTTTTCCTAAGCTGTCCCGTGTAGAAAAGTTTTTCCTCCAGGTTTTTTGGGAACTCCACTGAGCCCAGCGAGCACAACGCGCACATCTGACAGCGCGCCGAGTTCGTCCGCATGGACAAGACCAACATTCTCATTGATCGCTCTCTTATTTTATGACTATAGCCACCCCCACTCTGTTCTAAAGACGAGACGTTTTTTTTCTTGCGTGTGCCAAATACTCAAGCGGGCAGCACGTGCAAATCGCGACACCTCCAGGTTCACGAGGCCCACTTTTTAGATACTATTTTGCATCCCTAACGCCTCACCTGCCTTGGTTTATTCATTACCGTTATCCTCAGACCTTGTTCAGACTACAGTGGATCCCCCATCACCCATCGTCTCGTAATACTGCAGCAGGACGTCCGGTGCGCGACACAGAGCGCGCGCGCTGCAGGAGCACAGATCTACAGGAACTTCCCCGTTTGGCTGTGAGTCATTGCAATGAGCGCGCGCGGTGAGGAAGGCGCCGAAGCCTCGGGATCTCGCGAGCAGCCCGCTCCGGCCGCCGATCCTCCGAAGAGAGGACCGGGAAGACCCCGGAAGCCGCAGCAAGTCAGTGCCGTTGGCTTGTCTTCTTCTTCCTCCTCCTCTTCATCTTCTTTTTCTTCCTCTTTTTTTCTTTACACTTCTGTATCTAAATCCTAAAACGAATACTGAATAATAGCCTAAAACACATCTGACACACCGGTGCATTAAATGAATATCTTGCAGTTTCGGTCCTGTTTATCCTGAGCATGCAACTGTCTCTTGATGTGTCGTGCTGTGGTCTATTGATTGTTTAAGTGAGCTGAAATATGAATGCACAACAATAGTAAATAATGTTATCGAGTGAGTTCATGATTATACCTCGTTGGCGCGCAACTTTTTTTATGCAACTCCTTTTTTTGTGCTGGGAAGATGTTCTAGCTTAAATTCTAGGGTCATGCAAAAACTGCAAAATGGCAAATCGAACCAATGATCCCAAACTTTTTCTTAGAGTCTAACAATGATCAACGCATTGGCAATGGATAAATATTCAGCTATGCAAATATATTGCTTTTCGCAAACAAGCGAACCTATTTCTGCATAGTTTTAGTAAATGATGCATATTGCCTGCCGGTGATTTTTGGGAATTTGTGTTCTCTAGTGTTTCCCTGAAATCACAGATTAGTTCAGGGTTGCTGCCGGACACAGTTATTCAGTGTGTACAAACTTTACGCTTGGAAGTTGCATCTTTAACGACTGTTTTTACGCCGCCCCTGACCGAGGCGCGACCTCCGCCGTTCTGCAGCACAGATAAAGCGCTACACACACAAACTCCTTTGCATATACCGGTTTCATTCACTATTTGTGCTAAATTTCGTTGTTCCAGCTAGTAGCCTGCTCACGTTCTCCAGTGTAACGACACGGAAGAGAGTTTAGTCATGAACATGCGCGTGTTTACGCACCGTAAAGCCGTGATTCACCGTCATAAGCTTCTCTGTGAGTCAGCCTTCCGATTGTAATTAGATGTCGCCCGCACATGTGGGTGACACGTCCAAAACCGAACACTACCGTATTAAACAGTGAGTTAAATAGCCATTCTATGGCGCGCACTATTTTTAAACACTATTTAGTACAACAGCAAACTGCTTTGGGCTTCACTGTAGAACTGGCGCGCGTAAAATCCTGGACTCCAGCTGATATGCTGAACATTCTCCAAACTTTATAAAGCGAGCTCTTTTTTAGATTTATGCTGGGTCACTTGTCATACCTTAGTATTTCCGATTATATATATATATATATATATATATATATATATATATATATATATATATATATATATATATATATATATATATATATATATATATATATATATATATATATATAACGTTTTAACCCTTAAGGTTTCTTTATTTTATAGCCCTAAAAGTTTCCCCCTCTAAGCAAATAACCCTTAAGCATCCAAAGAACCATCAAGCAATCATATTTTTAACAGTGTGCATAATTTCACAACACACATTTTGCTATAAATATTTTTTCAGTTATTACATAAATAAATTTGCAAATAGAAATTACATCATTGTATATTTTAGATAAAATGTCCAACATAATATTATATAAAATGTAAAAAGTGAATCTATCTATCTATCTATCTATCTATCTATCTATCTATCTATCTATCTATCTATCTATCTATCTATCTATCTATCTATCTATCTATCTATCTATCTATCTATCTATCTATCTATCTACCAATTACTACTAATTTAAATACATTTTGCATATTAATTACAAAGTCACACAATAACATATAATACCTTTTACTGGGTTTTGGATGCATGCCTGCTTACACCAGAAAATAAGAGGATTGTTGGAAATGATATAGATGGAGCAGTGGGAAGTTATATTGATTTTGGGGCAAATTGTCTAACAGCTATATTACCTGACCTCATCTGCTGTGTTTACCTTCTCTCCTCTGCAGGAACCCACGGGTGAGCCTGTCCCCAAACGTCCAAGAGGACGTCCCAAGGGAAGCAAGAACAAGGGGCCTTCCAAAGCAGCACAGAAGGTAGGATGTTAACTACTGCTACAGAGCTCTGTGGCATTCAGTCACTGTTGATTGATTGTAATAACAAAGACAGACAATTGTATTTGCATGCTATCATACACCCCACATCCAAGGGTATCAGTAAGCAAAGAAAGATTTTGTGTTCCATACTCCTGAGTCAGTTCAAACATTGTGTGCTTGTGGGTGGGTGTGTGGTGTGTATGAGTCTGTTTCGGTGTGTGTGTGTGTGTGTGTGTGTGTGTGTGTGTGTGTGTGTGTGTGTGTGTGTGTGTGTGTGTGTGTGTGTGTATGTAATGTGGAACTTTTCTAATTATTGTTGCAATCATAACACTTTGTGCTGTATACCAGGCCAGTGCACAGTAAGCCCACCACTGCAGGATTTTTTTTATTTCACCACACACACACACACACACACACACACACACACACACACACACACACACACACACACACACACACACACACACACACACACACACACACACACACACATGCATATTCATGTATTCAGTGAAAGGCACACCCAGTTTGCTGTACTATAATGTTCACAAGCAATTATGTAATCAAATTCACACATAATTTTTTTTTCCAAAAACAGAAACATGGCAACTGCTGATGAAATAATTAACATATCCCTTCATTTTTGTGTGTGGTCTGCTCAGGCCTGTTGTATATGAGACGTTCCTTAACATCATTTGCAGTCTTGGTTAAGATGTATTAGTGTGTGATTTTCATCTGTGAGACATGGGGGAGTGTGGATGTCTTCATTTATCTGCTGGTGGTAGGGGGATCAGACTGTGGTAATGACTCACTGACAGCCCGACTTGCGCGCTTCCACATTAAGGTACCACTGTAAACAGTCTCAGCCCCACTTTAAAAAACCCAAGCTCTTTTCTGCCGGTGTAATTCTGTTTCATCTCATTTGGCATTGTTATGATAAACAGTGAGCAGATAAATCTGCTAAGATGAAAGGAGTGGAAATCGCCAAGGCGCCTGACTCAAAACACTTTTCACAAAGTTTGCTCTCCCACCCAGAATTAATCATCTTCACCGGGTTCTACTGCTTTACAGATTGAAACGAAGTGTTCATCGCTGGTTTAAATTGCCACTCCTTACTCTGATCCCCAGACTGTAGTTCCACTAGTTAAGCTAAACAGACTGTAGATTTCACTTGTGAGACTCTTTAACATGGGCAAGGGCCTGATCTAGGTAAAAGACTGTAACTTGACAAAACTCTGCATATAGGCAGAAGTCTTGTTTCTTGAAAGCTCATTTTGAGGAGTTATAGACCGGATGAATGGAGCGTAGGGAGAAAAGATTGAAGCGTTTCAAATGAAATGACGTCCGGCAGAGTTGGGTATAAAATACAAATTTTGATATATTATTCTAAAAGAACACTATTGCTAACACAAAAAAGGCAGTGTACAATGTTGCCCTGTGCAGCTTACAATAATCATTACAGTGTAAATGCTTGCTGCAAAAATGATGAATTACTGCATTAGGAGCTCCTGAGACTGTATCATATGACCAAGCTAAATGAAAAGATAACTTCGCTGACTTAAAACGGTATTATCCTTATTGTCAAACGCACACTCTGAACCACACATTCTGATCATCTGCTCAATGCATTTGTCCTAATGAAGAGATGGAATATTTTCCATAGAGCAGTCATTGTTAAACTTGATACACTGGACTCAAGGGGCTAATTTTAAACCATCCTTTTACAAAGCAAGGCCTGACAGGGCGAGTCTAGCTCACCCAGTCTCTGCCTACCCCCTTAGTCTGCAATGGCCTTGCCTAACATACACTTGTCATGTCAGGGAAGGCCAAGTAAAGGCTCAACAGTGACTGCAAGGCATACATAGTGGACACAAGACTAGGCTGCATTGCTGGACAAGACATGCAAAACCATGATTAATTAATAAGGGTGTTAGTTTACAGACCATTAAATATCCCAATTAAATATGCAGCAACCTGAACCGAGAGCTGATACACAGATTGGTTAAAGAGACACCGGCAGATAGAGACACACAAACAGCAGTAGTGAGAAAAAAAATACAGAAGAAGTTCAAAGAACTGTGGGTGACCTATGGGCTTATTTGTTTGTACTAGTGTGAGATAGAACTGAAGCACATCATTGAAGTGCATCAGTCTAGTGGTTACTAGAACTGTTTAATCAAATCACAAATTGGTGTAACCCATCCTCTCATTTAAGAATTTGATATGCCCTGTCTGACACATTAAAGTTACATGAGCTGGCTAAGCGGACAGTAGAGTGGTGGTTGTGGTCAGACTTGGGTTGAGCACTAAGCGGCTGTGTCCTTCGAAGGTTTTATTCTTGTGACACTTGCACAAAATGTTTTTGCATATGTTTATGGCCTTTGTTAAAGCGTACTTATTTGGCTAAACAGTAATGTGTGGCAGTGATGTCATTACTCACTCTGGGCAAGCAGAATAAAACCAAACAGAACTGGTGTGTGTAGAAGATGTATGGGAAGGTTTCATTTTAAATACGTGCTTTACACTGCAGTAGCAAGATAATTATTTATGAATGAGAATAATGACACCCAAAGTCTTTCAGCAAGTTAAGATGACCTTAACATTACGATGCCTTTTGGGAACCAGCCAGCATAGTATTTTTGACACCTGTCCTTCCCCCTTCCCAGAATTGCACAATGACACTAACTCTGGACTGTCACTTTAACTCTGGACTTGCACAGCACAGTGCCACTTTATACACACACAGTGCACATGAACACTTTAAGGACAATCATTAAAACCATTCGCATTTATGTATATACATATATTTTTCACATATATTTTCATATTTTATATAGTTTTTATATAGTTTATACTTTTTATTTATCTACCTATTTATCTCCTTTTGGTTTTATTTTTATGGTTAATTCAATTCCTTTTTATGCTCGAATACCGGACAGATGTAAAAAGCATTTCACTGCATGTCGTACTCTGTATGTATGTGTATATGACAAATAAAATTTGATTTGATTTGAATGCATAGATATTTTATCATTCGTATAGTTCAGCTTAACTTTTGTAGCACCCAGGGACAGCACTTTATATTCTACCAATTATTGAGCTGAATCTCGTCTTGTTAACTGTCCTCGATTGTTGTGAAGGTGGGACCTTCTTGAGGCTTGCACGGTAAATGTAAAGGTGCTTTAGATTCTTAACCTCTTAAATGTATAGAAACGGCTCTTTTAAACATTACGCCAAGTCAATATGGTCCACTAATATAGTCTAGCTATAATGACTTTTAGTTTGGCAGGTTGAGAAATATGATAGTAATTATGATGGGTTCATAAATCAAAAAAATCATAAGAAATGTATTGAAATTGCATTTAATATTGTCTGATAAACAGTCAAAACAACACTTGTGCATAAAATGCTAGTAATTTAATAATCATTTCCCTGATGCAAGAGGTAAAATGATGTGAGATAAATAAGCAGATTATAATGGTGCTTGTCTCAACTTTTAAATGGGTAAAGGATATCTGAGAAATTGGAAGTACTCCAAATCATTGCCTAGCTGTTACCACAAGGTCCCTAATGTGATCTAAAACCCATAACAGTCTGTTATGGTCCTTATCTCAGCAGTGAGTCCGCTGATAATGGCCCTCTCCTTTCCATTTGTATAGCATACAATTCCACCAGTGAAATATTATGCTGTTCAGGTTGGGAACATCCTCTGTGCAAGATACACAGACAGCTCCTTCTCAGATGCTAAGATATACCTTACACAGACTCTCTGGTGCTACTTTGCTAAAATACAAGAAGCTCTGATTCAACAGTATAATGATATGTAACATTTTCTGACGTGTTTTGCATTTTAGCAGAACTGAATGGGTATTAACTCATAGTCCTTGATATTCACAGAAAGCTGAGACCACAGGGGAGAAGAGACCCAGAGGAAGACCAAGGAAATGGGTATGTTAGACACTTTTATTTATTTTAATTATATTATAGGCGTATACATTAAGCATTTTAAAATTAGCCTCAATTTATCCATAAGATAATAAAATATCTGTCATAGAAATGTGAAAAACATCTTAAACTAGTTTTGAATAGTTAATTACATGTATTAGCAATTAAAACAGACATTTCATTCTTATGAAAAAAAAACAAAAACAAACAAAACTGATCTCGGTGCATGACATATGAGTTCAGTTATTAGTAAAATAATGATTAGCATGTCAACATAATGTTGAACCTATCACGTTTACAAGTGATTAGAATCATTTAACCACAGAAATGGTGTGCTAAACTAGCCAGGACTGCAGGAGGATATTTAGACATTGCATATTAATGCATATTCATAAGCCCTGTTATTTTTCATGAGGGTAAAATTGCACAGATGTTCCTAAACCATTGTAGTTGTTCCATGTGGATTAGAACATATTAATCTCCTGGTTCTCCAAGTGTGGTCCAAGATGCATAATGATGGAAATTACAACTCAACATTACTTTAATTCTAATCATTAGACTGTTTGACTGATCACCAGTATTAAATGGGTTTAATCCAAACTCACAAACTGGTTAAGGATATACCAATAAATATTATCAACTTGAATCTGAATGATAATTAAAATAAATAAAATAAAAACGTGTTCTATAAGTGAAATGTTCAAGAAGGAAAAGCTCCAATAATCTCTACAGCTCCAATAAATAGCTGAAATATTATTGCACATATTTAGATAATGAGCCTAATATTTGAACAGCTGGATTATGTGTATGAAATATAGATGACTGAAACATGGTCTGTGAAATTAACTAGTTGATGAGGTCTCCAGCAGCAAATAATATTATAATATTTATAATAATATAATAAGAATATTATATAATAAGAATAATCGTTCTTCTAGACTATTTAAAATGGATGTTTATTTATGTATTTGTTTTGCAAATACAAGCAACCTGTTTGCTTCCATTAGATTTGAGTTTTAATTTTTACTCGAATTAATTGATGTTATATATAATTTGGATATGTTTAAGGGCCCAAATTAGACCTAATCTTTAACTGAACGCACTTTCTTTAATGTGGAATTACCATCAATCACTGCAATTTAATCCACGTCTAGGCTTAAGGCTGTGCCTGGGAAAGTGCCACAGGCCTTCCACTCAGCCTTGCCACTGCTTGCTTGCTCGTCAGCAAGTGCTTAATGAGATTGTACAAATGTTTGTATTATGTGTTAAAGAAAATATTTAGATGTCAGGTTAGACTTCACACTGACCACAGCTACACATCAGCAATTCTGTGGAGAGCTTAAAAAAACGTGTTTATCAGCTTGTAAGTGACACCTTGATAGATTGATTGCCTGCAGGGGTGAGAGACAGAGAGAGAGAGAGAGAGAGAGAGAGAGAGAGAGAGAGAGAGAGAGAGAGAGAGAGAGAGAGAGAGAGAGAGAGAGAGAGAGAGAGAATGGACATGAAGGATCTCTCTCTCTCCCTCTCTCTCTGTCCATGCTTGGTTGATGGTTTTGTGTTTTTCTGTGATGCATGAGTTAATAGCATGGGTTCAGTATCAAATGTGTCAATGTGTGAATTCTTATTCCATTGTAAACCAGTACAAGTGTTGAGAAAGTGCTTTTTGATTTATTGTTTCATATCCAATGTTGTGGGATTGATTTCTGTTTTTTGTTTACATGCCAGCAATTTTATTACCCAAATCAACTAACTTTAAAACCTGAAATTGAATGCCTTTAGTTTTTAAAACATAATACAACAACAACAAAAAAACAAAACACAGAAATTCAAATCAAACAATAAATATCATTGAGTGAAACAAACAGAAAATATTTCACCAATGGTGTTTTTTTGTATTACCATTTCTTTTTTTAAATTGTAGCAGTACAGTAAAAAGTATAGTATATATATATATATATATATGATAGTAATGCTTAGCTACATTTCTGGATGTGGTAGCTCAGTGGTTAAGGTGTTGGGCTATTGATCGGAAGGTCATTTGTTCGAACCCCAGGTCCACCAAGCTGCCACTGCTGGGCCCCTGAGCAAGGCCCTTAACCCTCAGTTGCTCAGTTGTAAGTCACTTTGGATAAGGGTGTCTGCTAAATGCTGTAAATGTAAATGTATGAGCGACTGGAGAGAAGAAAGAGCAACAACACACTTTAAAGTGTTTCGGCAGTTCCAGCATTCAATTATAAGTTATGAGGCAGTGGAAGTACATTTACGATTATATTTTTTGTTTTAATATAGATAAAAACTTTAATTTGTAACAATTAATGTTATATCCCTAATTCTGGGTCCACCAAAATCCCCCAGTGACAATAACTCCCACTCTCATCCATGCACCCTCTTTAACCTATCCCATTTCCTAATTACTGAAATAATAAGGTAAGAAGTGCTACTCTGTTTATTTCTGTTAGTTTAACATGACACTGTAAGCTGGAAAGGAAGTTCTGATTAAAACAAAGACAAGTCAAGGATGCATAAAATATAATAATATTTATTCAACATATCCTGGTGTAATAAGGTCTATAGAATTAACCAAAGACAACACAGAACATTTTATTTAGTTCTGTTTATGCTTCCCCAGTTTCAACACTATCCATAAAGAATGTTCCTTGTGTGTGCTTATGCACTTAGGTTACTAGATCTTTATAACATCAGAGAGTTGATTTTAAATGAAGTGCATTGCCTTGGTTAAATTAGTTACCACTTGGCTGCTGTGAGCTGATAATGATGAACTACATGAGAGTTTAATCGTTAAGATGTTTTGTCAGGTTGCTTGTATTGTAAGACGGTTCTGTCTTTTTTCTCTCAGTGTTTTCACAGAAGACTGGTTGGCATCATTCTTGATTCTTGAAGAGTATACAGCATACACTGTCATTTCGTTTCTTCCGTTTTTTTAGTGCAATGACTAGCATTACTTCACAATGTATCATCTCATATCATATATTGAAATCGTGACATCTTTTTACAAATAGCCTATATCCATAATAATAATAATAATAATAATAATAATAATAATAATAATAATAATAATAATAATAATAATAATAATAATAATAGGGGAATAATAATAGTCTTATAATGCATATTTAGAGATTCATTTACAAATACAGTTAAAGTAACAATTCTATCAAATTCTTTAGCATTTTACATATATATGTGATTTACATAAATATTATTAGATTGCCATAATAACTGCATTTAGAAATGGTCTCTAAATGATTGTGGAAATGTACATTGCGCTACAACCGCTTTAGATTTTAAATGCTGGAGTATTGGTTAAAAAGGTCATTTCATGTGATATATTAATAGTATCATTTCTATATCTGCAGCAGCTATGTGGTCACTTGGGTAGTCTACAATCTCTGCATGCATTCATAACTATTTAAAAACTTGGACCTGTAAGTTAGAATGATTCATACGTTAAAAATAAATAAATAAATAAAATTAAAATAATTGTGTTTGTACTGGAGGAAAACATGGCCTGGATTACTAAATCATCCAAGAATGCAAGCAGCAATCTTCCAACAGAGGAGGATAATAATGGAGATTTCATTGTGAGAGCATTTTTTGAGGGTTTAGCTGTTGCTGCTGCCACCCACTGCTGGAAACTTTGGACTGGCCTGATAAAGAGGGTCACGTTTATTGCACTGCTTTTCTGGACTGATGCCCAGAGGCACGATCGGCTACTCTTTCATGGTAGCTGCGTGTATGCCATAGGTCTACAATCTACTGACTTCAAACGCACATACTGTACACGCACGCTTACATTGCTTACATGCATGCACACACATAGACAATTCCTGTGTGTGTACTTGTCAATTACTCATAGACAAACAATGAGGCAAAAAACTGAGTTAGCAATGAGGCAAAAAATTAGCTATAAATATAATTATTTAAAATCATATAATATAATTATATAAAAATTGCATATACAGGAAAATGGCATGTGACAGAATTTTAAGCTAGAAATCACGTAATTGTTCTAATATCTCTTAACAGCAAGGAAGGGGATTTCAACAATAAATTATTGATTGTGGCGTAGTTTACATTTGAACTGCAACATCAGTAAACAAAGGCTGAGAAGGAAAAATAGGGGAAATAAAAAAAAAATGTTAAAAGCTTATTTTTATTTAATTATATTAAATTAAATACTCAAGGAAATATATTTTCAAAATATGACATACTAAAACATAAATCTCCATGTGTAAAAATACTAAATGATAGACTGACAGAATACCTGAAAACCTGAAAAAAATTCCAGTGGGTTAATAAATAATAAATGTAACATTTTTTTTTCAACAAAACACAGCACTATATTCTTTATGTGGAGTATCTAATCCATTTAGTAATGTTACAATGCAGCTGATTTTGGAGGTTAAAAATCTGCAATTTTAGATCCAATTCCAATTTTGTGTTTTTTTGTATAGCGTCATCGAAAACTGCATGTAGTTTACAGAGTGAAAGAAATCAGTATAACAATTTACAACGATTTATAATTATGTCTTATCATTTCCTATAGACAGCCTTAAAGTGACTTTGTGTATGATGTGTAATAAAGGGTTCATTTGTGTGTGGGGGGGAATTCATTATTATTATTATTATTATTATTATTATTATTATTATTATTATTATTATTATTATTATTATTATTATTATTATTATTATTATTATTATTACATCACTGAGTTCCTCTATATGGTGCCTGGCCAGTTGGTGTGTCCTTTACACCCCAGTAACAGAGTAAGCTATTTAGTGTGAGCCTTCTACAATGAAGCGAGTTTGTGAATGAGAATGAGTCAAGGAGGCAGCTTGCTATCATGAGAGTGTCCTCTCCAAGGCCCACTTTTGTAGATGGGTCTCATTTATCCAAGGGCTGTGACGCACAGCAGAAATTGCCCATTAACTCAACTAGTGCAGTCAGGGACAGAGCACTAACTTGTTTTCTTTCCCCTCTTGTTTTTTTAAATGAATGGACTAGAGGAATGTATGTCCACAGACCTGTCCTCATGTATGGGTGGCTGTGTTGCTTTGAAAGCCTAGGTTATGATCTGTTTGGCAACTTTATTTTGTCACAGATGAATTGGCATGTCCCATGCATCCACCATAGCCACATGGCTGCCTCACATATACAGGGTGGACTTGTCAAGAGCCTTGCCATTCTTTTCCTGGATAAACAAGCCAGCTTTCTTCATTCAGCTACCACTCGCCCTCCTGGAACTAATTATAGCATATCCTTTTTAGCTACAAGGGGCCACTGGAATGTTTTCCTTTGCTTCCCCCACCACCACCAGTCATCCCCAACCCTCCTAAATGGTTAATAGAAGAAGGTGGCTCTGGCCACCAGAAGGGAAAGAAAGTAGTGTTTAACCATATCTACCTCAGAAGTAACCAAGAATGTGTGCGTCTTGTTGAGAGTTAAAAAAACAATTTGAAATTGAAATCATAAGACCCCAACCAGACTTAGCACACTAGTCACTGTCCTCCCTTTGTAACATTTTCACACAGAGTAAGTCTCTGAAGCTGTTACAACATGTTCAGATCAGAAAGTTTGAGAAGGAATTTCAAATGCCATTCTTTCAAAATTTAAGGAGATGAATTAATATGCAGCAAAATCCCCAGTGTTAAGGAGGCACACTCTGTGCTTACGTGTGATGAGTTTTGCTGTTTGACATTTCTAGGCTAAAATCTGTGTTGTACACTAATAAGTAGATTTTTCACTCAGCCCATTTAGTCTCGTTAACTCATAAACTGTAGGGAAATGTACAGTACTTGGAAAAAAGGAAAGACTTCTTTTAACCCTTTATGTAGAACTCTACAGCTGAGATTAGTTTGTTTGTTTCCTTGATCGTTTCTACATTTATATGTGTAAAATGGTTAGGGCATAGATACTATGACAATTTTCTACCTTCTATATAAATAATGTACAGATATCATTTATTTCTTAAAAAAAAAAAAAAAAAAGATTGACGGCTAATGTTGATGGACATGAGACAAATGAGTATTGTTTTCTGGTTCTTGGATAACTGATGCCATTTTTCCACAGGTGGTGTGGATATCTAGAACTTTTCTAAGCAGCAATAGGAATTGCCCTCCCCAGGGCGATAAGAAAAGAGAGCTGTGTCTAGCCAAGACCTTGAGAAGCTGATTTAGAATAGAATGTCAATATGAAGAGATTCTGTCCTGTTCAACAACATCACACTGTGCAACGTCACACCGTCAAACAGCATATTTCCAGATAGCTGAGCCAACACTTACCAATGATGACTACAGAAAGATTCAGAAGGTGACCTTTCCCTTTGTATGTATGATTTTTATTTGGCATGACTTTTACAATTTTACAAGCATTTAGCAAGTCCTCCAATCCAGCATCTGTGCTGCTAGGTCGATCTGTTTAAGCATGCCAAAGCCCTGATTTACAGTCTCCCCCTTCCTTTTCCGAGTGTGCATCCTGCACAGGTGCTGAGATGGACAGGGTCCTCTGTGCCAAGCGGACAGGCTCCACAGTTGGCAGGGTGAGGAAGAATCTTTGTCCTCAAACAGCTAGCATTAATCAGTTGTGCACAGCAGTTCCCCCTTTCATGCTGCCAGCTGGCTGGTGTCCACTGAGTTTTATGCATTTGGTTCCTCACCAACCAAGCAAAACTACAGTGGAGAGGGAAGCTCTTTCTCTTTTTCCTGGGCAGGTTGACCCCTCTCTTGCTAGTAATGTCACGGTTGCATTTTTAGCACTTGGCTGCTTTACAGACAACCTGTCCATTTGTTTCCATAGGAATAAATGCACATAGGCAAAAACAATAGATTTATAGATTTATGATTTATCGAGTTTTCTCATAGAAGTCCATTCTGCCAGGGACAGTGCTGCAATCATGCAGCCAAAACAAATGAATGCAAAGCAAGCCATCAGCAGCCTTTGGTGCCAAGAATTCCTTTGATATGAGGTATAAGACAAGATCTTGATTTATGGTGCCCTTTCACTTGCCAGGTGCTTTGTCCCTTCCCCTCAGTAAAAGTTTTGTCAACTCCATCCACTGAACCCCTCTGCCCTTGAGACCACCAGCCACCCAAAAACAGCTGACTCTGTGTACGAGTGAGAGCACAGACACCAAACATGGTGATCTTACCTGTTGCCCTAAAGCCCTTTCACCTCTCATTTACCTTCCTGCATATTACTTTAAAAGAAGCCATTGCCAGTTCACTGTATGTGGGGGGACATTAGTCATTGCAGACCTAACACCAGTGAGACTCCGCACCCTACGCCTTTGGAAAAAGCAGGAGAATGAGTAAATGAATGAGTAGGGGGGCGTGGGGTGTGGGCGGATGGGGGGGGCGTAGAGGAAGTACTCTCATCTAACACAAGGCTGTGCTGCTTTTGGCTATGGGACAAACAATGTTGGCAGGTGGTGAGGAGCGGAATTAGAGCTCAGGGAAATGGGAGGGAGAGTCCGGCAGTCAGAGGAGGCAGATCGGTGGAGTAGATGAGCGCTGGGATTGGGATTCATCCAACAGTCTCAAAGTGTGGTGGAGAGGCTTGGAAAACCCTCACCCTTTGCCAAAGTGTGAATTTTTTTCCCTGGCTTTTTTCCCCCCTTTCACATATATAAGCTTAGAGGAAGACAGTGTGATGGGGATTCAGTGTCAAACATCAAAAAGTTTTTATAGCGTCAACAATCCTCTCAGGCAAAATATTGAACTTGGCCCCATGTGTTTTCTAGTCAGTGATTCCTGTGGTTATCCCAGGAGCTTGGCAGTTCAGTGAATCAGTGCGCGAAACAATGGTTAAGCGGATGCTCTATGTGCTAGGTTTCACTTGCACATTACAAATGGGGGAAAAACACACAGGTAGAAATTTGTTTTAACCCAGGCCTTTTTAACCACATTAACCCCCTTATAATACACCAGCTATTAACTAGGGAAGCCGATGGCTAACGTGTGATGCCAGCCACAACTGCTTCTTATGATACATCACAGTGCTTATTAACACACTCCAAGGATGTCAAGTCAAGTCAAGAAGCTTTTATTGTCATTAAAATTATATATAGCTGTTGTAGTACACAAGTGAAATGAGACAGCGTTTCTCCAGGACCATGTTGCCACACAATACAAAAAAATTAATTGTAATGTCTTGTCCATGTATTGTGGTCTCCTTCTACCCAAGATGAACACTCGCTGCTTGTTTTTGATACATAAGTGGGTATGTTGGCCCCCACTGGATTGTATTGCAATATTGTTTGGCAAAATCATACTAATTATCAGCGCTTTGGATAATTTTGTAATAAGCAGTACATATCATATTAGCTATTAGATTTGCAAGATGGATTTGGACAACTTTTGCCCCATAGTATGTTCCTGCAAAAATATTAATACACTCTGTAGCTTTGACGTGCTCTTCTCCACGTCTTGGATGTGTGAGAGTCAGAGTTAAAATGTTTGCAAACCTTTACATTTTTCCCATATTTTGTCAGGTCATTGTTGTCCATTCTGTCTGTTTACCTCCCTATATTTGTTCAATTGCACCACACTTGTGCCAAATTTATTCCAAAAAAGGATTACTTTACACCCATGTCTGAGCTTTAATAAATTAAGTCAATTAAGTCAAATTATGCCATGTAGTCATGCCATGTCTCTCACATAGTAAGCATGTTGAAAAGCATTAAGAATATGTACAGGTTTGTCTGATTTTCTCATTTAGTTAAGTGTATTCTTTATGCTTATGATTTGTAGCTGCTTTTTTATTAAACAGTATTTTAAAAGCAATATAATATCATAATTACCTGACAGTCAATCCAATCAGGCTATATAGCTAGTGTTCACAGAAGTGGCGATGTGAGAAAGGAGAGGAAAGGGAGGGAAAGGGATAACAGGGGGTGGCAACTGTGTTTGTAAGAGCAGGGAAAGGTATGTGGCCTGTGTTATTGATGGTATGGCCTCTACAAAATCCATTGCCTCTATCAGTCTCAGGCCCCACATGTGCTGTCTCTGTTTCCTGTTGGGGGAATGCTGGGGCTGATACAGGGCTACAGTTTTCTTTCACTGATGTCTTTCATCCAGAGGCTTGTACACATCCAGAATAGTTCCCTGAAACATTTATTGAACTACAAATTACTTGTATTTACTGTATTTGTATTGTGTTTATCAAATAGCATAATAGATTATAGAAACTAAAATGTTGAGGATATCAGGAAAAAAGATGCAGCATAAATCATCGAGTCAGCATAAAGCTGTAGAAATATTTTTCATTTAAAATTTGTGTTAAATTTGATACTTTTTTATAGGATGTTTTATGCAGATAAACCACATCCAGCTTCTACTCCAATCAAAAACTAAAGACATGCTCATGTTAGTATCATCGATTAGCTTTTAATGTGTGCAACAAGGGTGTTTAATGCAAATCAGCCAATGAGCTAGTGGGCTTTTTCAGCACGTACTGCTGTGAGGCGGACATTGTGTACATAAATACACCACCCTTTGCTAAACAGTTGGTCTTTTTCCATGTTTTCTCACCACACTTCTGCTGTTCTTCAAATTCTATGAAAACCTAGTCAGGATCCATGTTATTAGCGTATTTTTGCCATTGCCAATAGGACACAGGACATGAGTTGTTCCAGGCAACGCAGGTTAATCCACAACATCTGCATCATTCAGCTTACTATGGGCGGAGTTGACTGCTCCTTATGGATTCTTTCCCACTCAACTCTTATTCTTGAACAAAACCCACAACTGCATCCCTATAGTTCCAAGAACACATACATGGTCTCTTATATGCTCTATAAGTGGCTATGAATAACTTCACAGCTATCAATAACAACAGAGGATTTGTGTTGTAAAGAGAAACAGACTGCAAAAACTAAAAGACAACGAACTACAAATGAGTATAAGATAATCATATGATCTCATAAGACTTGGTAAAAAACTCTCAAGACAACAAATTCTCAAACTAGAAAATTGTAAGGAACTGAAGTAAAACCTGAATTATAGGGCTGCCCATGACCCCTCTCCCCCTTTGAAAAACTCTGGGAACTGATTTCACTTCAAACAGCAGAGGCTCCTAAATGGAGCAGATCCAATTTGCGCCTTTCTTTCCCTCCAGAACACCCCCTCCTGAAAAAAAAGAGAAAAAAAAATCTTAACAAAAGGCTGCTTGTCCTGCCAGGAATTTTCCACATTCCTCACTCTGGCAGACATTTTTCTCCTCTACAATGGGCCCTTCGGCAATTCCCCCTAATCGTGAGGTTTTAGCTCTACTCTGATAGGTGCCATTCATAGCACTATTTGGTAGGGGAGTGTAGTTGATTGGGAAATGGAGAAGAGAGGAATGGAGGGGTGGATGGAGGTTTGTTGGCTGTGGAGGGCTTGGATTTCCTGGCTGAAGAACCTTTTCAGGATCAGCCGAAATAGTGGAGGCATTCCAGGAGAAATCACAAAGCTGACGTTGTGCCACCCCTGCACCCAGGAGCTGCCTGGCTCTTTTTCCCCACTTCCACCTTTAGTTTAATATAACATGTGGCCTTTATTCGTAGAAGTGGTGGCGGTGGGGAGGGATGCAGTTACTGGGTGGCTCGTCCGTGGGGTCTGCCTCGACTGAGGGAGTCCTTGGATAGGTTTGCCTCATCAAATCAAGCAGAGTGTTTTTTATTTTTCCTGTCTTTGTGGAATTCTTGTCAGCGGCCCTAAGGAGAGGCTATGTTAAAAAAAGGCTTTTGTGCAAACACAAACCATGTGTTCTCAGTTTAAATTTAAAGTGAACGTGAGCTGCACTCTTGCTTCCTAGACTTCATCCTCTATTTTATTAACAAAGTAAAAAAAAAAGAAAAATATGTGGTCTCTTAACAATTTGATAATGCTTCAAATATTGTAAAGCATTACTGATTTTCTATGTATAATTCATGTTTTAATCATGTGGTACGATTTAAATACAAAACAAGAGTCTTAAGGAAACACATCAGAATCGTTCATCATCAAGATAGAGTTGAATATAGTGGCTTTGATCAAATATACAATCAAAAGTATTAGGACCTAAATCACAATTTGGAAATTTGGCAATCTAAAGCCTTGTGTAATTAAGATGCCATGGTTTTCTGTAGAAACTCAATTATTTCAGTCTGTTAGAGTTTAGACAAATCGACAAGTTATGGCCACATCATCCTAGCAATAGATACTACCATTAAGTAGCAATAAACGGAGTTGACAAAACAAATAGTTAAAACTGTGTAGGGAGCTTCTGAGTGTCATAAAATACCATACCATAGGGAGATTGCAACATTAAATTGCCCCAGTGGGAGTGAGAAAATGCCCCATGGACAGGAGTAACCATCTCTTTTGTTGGAAAGGAATTACTCTCTCTCTCTCTCTCTCTCTCTCTCTCTCTCTCTCTCTCTCTCTCTCTCTCTCTCTCTCTCTCTCTCTCTCTCTCTCTCTTTCCCTCTTACTTTCCTGTCAATTAGGATGACAGATTATTTCATGGTCCTGTATACCTAGGAAGGTAATTAGTGTTGTGGTAATCTACACATCTGAGCAAGTATCTGTTAGACTTCATTCTCATCAGTTGGTAGCTGCTGAGCAATTATGGATAAATATATTGTGTGTGGAATTGTACTAATCGACCAAATTGGCGGAATTGGATGGACAGATTTTTATTTGTTACTTTTACAATTAGAATGGTGACTCAACATGTGTCAGATCTTTTGTTAAACTTTTTAAGATAAACTCCCAAATTGTATTAAAGAAAGTTATTCCAAGAGTTTTGCGCTGAGAGGAAGAGAGGGGTTCCCTGTAGTTAGCAGCTTTAAGTAAATTGCCTGGCATGCAAAAGAGGGCCTTTAGACATGGCATATTTTGAGGGTGAGAATTTTTCCTTTTGCTCTGTTCAGTGTGAGGCTTCACACTGTTTCAGCACGCTTTTCTTTGGAGCTGCTAAGACTTGCACTTGCAAGTTCAAGGACTGTCGTCTCACTATTACATAAGTCAGAAACCTCTAATCATTACTCGTTCCTCTTTACCCTTGCATAATCTCTTTGTGTAACCTTTGCTCTATATACACGCACATGCCTATTACGCTTCATACTTATTAAAAAAGAAAACTGGGCAAATATGGGTTCTGAACAATGTACAATGTGGGTGTCTGAAGGTCTGTCCCCAATTCAGTGAGTTGTCACATATCCAAAAAGCATGTGCTGAGAACACACAGAGGACAAGGCAAGATTACACAAGAATTGACTCGTAAATTCTTTGAAATCCAAGAGGCATGAATCATTGCCAAGGTATTCTGAAGTGAAGATCTACCACTTCACAGGGAGGGGTAGAGCTATTGACAGCAGAAGAACAGTAGGAGGTCTGCTCTTTCTTTGCTTTTTCTTCATGCACTGGAATAGTGAAGGAGATAGACAGGTTTTTATTGCCAGCAAATCGACAACTACACAAACTTTGGCTGGTAAAAGTTCATGCTTGTCTCATCAGTTGGAGAGGGGGTGACAAACTGATTATCCTGTTTTGTCAGAACTTGAAAAGGCAGCCGACAGTCCAGATGAGAGTTAACTGGCTGTTGAAGAGCTCACTTATCATGTTATGCTTTATTCCTTTGGCAAACCCAAGTGCTCTGCTGAGAACCGTAGAAGATTTTTTGGCCACACTGAAAGAGTGTCATTGGTGTACAGCAACCTTTAGCTTTAGACAAAGCAGTGATGCCATGTTTTCCTTTGCTTTGCTTTGCTTTTCTCCATGTTTTCCTGAGCATTCATTGATGTTATCATTCCTGAGCATGGTGTGTGTTTTTCTGTCATCCACCAGGCAGTTGTTACAAGGCATGCAAAACACTATAAGCTAGGAAACCAGGTCATGGCAAGTCAGAGGGAAGTGACAAAAAAAATAAAAAGAAAAAAAGAAACTTACACCGGCTGCCGCACAACTTGATCTCTGCCCAAAAAAACTTGAGACCTTTTAATACCACTGAAATTTTCCTCACTATGACAAAACAATGACCAAAGGATTTACAAACCACATTGAAGTGTACATAATTTCATATTATCTTTCAGTTCTGTTGATAGGTAGACCATTTATTTGTGTGTTTTGGACAATGCAAATGAAAAAAAATGGTGTACGCAACAGAGCTGATAATACATACAGTTATATAAACAATATATTGGTGTCTTGTAGCATGCAGTGATAATACTTGTTATGTACTGTGTAATAAAAAATCTTGCTTTCTTCCTGGTAGTGAGCAGTTGACAAAAATCTATATGATGGCATAGTTTATAGATCATGATATCAGTTCATATCAAAGTATAATATGATATCCGCTTTCATAAAAGACCATATTTACTGGCTGTTGTCCTAGATATGCTTTGGCTTCCTGATCAACAAATAAATCAAACTAAACTGAATTTCTATACAATTAAGATAAAACATCAGAATTAAATTAAGGTTTGACAATTATTACTGATTTAAAACTACTTTATCATTAGTAGGCTTTATTATTATTTTTTATAAGCTTTTAACTGTAGACCATGTCATATATGTCACTCAGAATAACTTATTATTAACCAGTAGCCTATTTATATCTACATATTTCTATCTATATACATATTTTATTTATACCTTCTACATCATTTAAATTAACTGAATTAATTATTACTATCGCCTTGACAGCAATTAGTCTTTTTATTTCAATTCTTAAAATTGTAGTTAAGCTAGAACCACATTATATGTGAATTGCGCTTGAACAGAACCTTGAATCTTTAAAAGCATTCTGGGGAGTTTGCAAGTTTGAATACAACAGAATTTTATAGCCAAGAGAAGAAAATGTTTTTTTTTTTATATTTTCCTTCTATCAGAGTTTTTATACTGAAGGTATACTTAGTCATTGACTTAGTTGACAAGCTTTTAAAATGAATAAAACCCAGAGAACGGAAGAATGAAATGCCATTTGTTTCGTTTGTTACTTTTTTTTGTCTCTTTTTTTTGTTTTTAACCAGTAATGACTGATTATACGAGTTTAAGTCTCAGGTTACACCGATCTGCAGGTAGATATAGATGTTAAATGGCAGGAGTACGTTTTCCCACAAGTTAATTAGCTTTTGTCTGACACATCATTCCTCCTTTGATCAGTCAGGAGTGTGAGTGTTCCTCCTTTGGTCAGAGGAGTGTGAGGAAGTGAGAGGGAAAATGTGTAACTGTGTCACTACGGGACACTTATTGACCAGCGTTTCCCTGTTTGTCATTATTGAAATGTCTCTCATTAAAATGTGTAATTAAGTAATTTTAACCAACTCTGGAAGGTTAAGCGTATCTCAGAAATGATTAACCCCTGAAACCACAACCAGGACAGAAATAGTAGTGAAGACTTTTTTTGGGTGCCATCAGGCAGGATCAAAATATCTCAACTCGTTTTACTGAGTGTCACTTAGCAACACTACTATAATGGGATATGTAACACAGCTTGGTAGAGATCCAGTGTCCTGTGCCATGTGGAGTTCATCACAGGATTGCCTGCATTCAATACGAGTGCCAGAATGGCAATTGATTTGTACTGCATTATCTCAAAAGGAAGTCGATCTGGGAAGGGCTGTCCAAAGATAGTTGGGTAGCAAGGGAGGGAGAGAGGGGGAATAGGCTGCATTCTTTCTCGGGGGTTGAGTTTCAACACTGATGGGGCAGTTGCCTCTGGGGCTTCTTCTGCTGATCTCTTCCTTCTCTGGGAACATATCTCTGGTCCCTTTTAGCACTGGGCCGCACACAGTGTGTGTGTTTGTGTGTGTGTGTACGTGTGTCTATGTGTGTGTGCGTAGGATGTTGGGGGCCTCAGGGTCACCAGGCCCCACTCGGCTTTGGCCCACATCTTAAACCAGCACCCAGAGTGTCAGCTCCAAGCAACTTCAAAGTAGAGCTTCAGCCTTGTGAAAGACAATGCCAAGATTTCCCCTTTTGTGCAGATGGGGCAGAAGGGAAGGAGGTGGAGGGAACGTTCTGAGCCATAGAAAATGGGGGGCCTCTCTACCTATAGAGTTCTGGTTTCAAATACTGTTTGTCCTGAGCTACATTCCACAGTCAGTGATGGGGAAGAGATCTGTGGGAACTCACTCTTCACATGGAGATTTGTAACTGCAAGTTTATAGAGGTGTTAAGATGTAAAACACATAAAATGATTTTGAGACAAGTCTCTCTTGATCCTTTATCAAATATTTGCATGGAAATTGACTGGCTTTCCCTGAACAATTTTTTTTTTATTGTAACCATTTCAGTCTTCTAATGTGTAACTGTACACTTTGGCTCTTTAGTTTTATTTTGCAATAGGAAAATTGTAAAAGTCAAATTCACTGTTTATCTAATTTCCAATTTGATGGATAAAATTGGAAAATAAAGGATCATGTTTCAGTTTGTAAAGGGTAAAACAATTTGGTTTGAGTTCCCATTAAAATCCTATCACATGGTCATTACCAAGCTAGCTCCAAAACGATTTCTATAGTAAATGTTATGACCATTATTATAAAAAAAAAATATTTTTTTCATTTTAACACTGTAAAGTACTGTAAGTAAATGTACATATATATTTTTTAGACAATATAGACAATTCAGTGTAGCTTTCAAAAGTATTACTAGTGAAGGCACAGAGCATGTATTAGGTCATATATGGACCTTCAAGGACAGCTAGCTTTGTATATTAGCTTCCACAAGGCCCATGATGGTACGTTGTACTGTATAAAGGAATCAAACTGTAATCTATCACGATGAATGTGACTGATGAGAGGAGTTGCCATTAAAATGTAGGACACATCCACAATTTGTTGGAGAAATTTGTCAACAAAAACATGGTTACCAGGCATCTGAATTATTGGTTGACAGTTCCCAGCTTGTATTCGCTTACTCTCAATTTGACTTTATCGACACACACACTCAGGTCCATCCGGTGCTGACATTTACTATGTTACAGCCTGCTCACATTCTGGCAGGAACTGGCACAAAATGCACCAGCTGTTCCCAACAATCCAGTTTAGTGTGTGTGTGTGTGTGTGTGTGTGTGTGTGTGTGTGTGTGTGTGTGTGTGTGTGTGTGTGTGTGTGTGTGTGTGTGTGTGTGTGTGTGTGTGTGAGTGTGTGTGAGTGTGTGTGAGTGAGTGTGTGTGTGTGAGTGTGTGTGTGAGTGTGTGTGTGTGTGTGTGTCTGTGTGTGTGTCTGTGTGTGTGTCTGTGTGTGTGTGTGTGTGTGTTTGCAGTGGCTAGCTTTAGTTGCAAACACAAGGGACTCTCAGGGCTTTTTTTGTTTCTGGAAGAGCAGAAGACTGCTCAGCTGTCTGCTTGAGGTCTTAGAGCCTCTTCCGGTGGGGTGGCAGTGCTTGTTGGGTGTGATGTAACACTAAGAGGGCACAATCCGGGCTTTGTTAACTCACCCATTTGCCCACAGTAAAAGGCTCTGCTGTATTTCTGCCTAATTTGCCTTTAATTTAAGGTTAGGTGTTGGCACTTTATAGAAGGCAGTTTAGAGTTTTATAGATTAGGTAATGTTGGTATTGATATGTGCTGTTATGTGGCATGGTAGGCAGTGCCATGATCAATGATAAAAAATTCTAACCTGTTTTTTTTTTTGCTGTCTTTCTTGCAGCCACAGCAAGTGGTCCAAGAAAAGCCTGCTCAGGTATGTAAACTAAATGTATTTATTCTAGGTGTAGTCTGCACACACACACACACACACACACACATGCACGCACGCACGCACACACACACACACACACACACACACACACACACACACACACACACACACACACACACACACACACACACACACACAGAGAGAGAGAGAGAGAGAGACACACACTACAACTCTTACACTACCTTTATGTAACCAAAGCTTTTATCCATAGTATATCTAGCACACATTGATCCTCACACATTAGTACTTAAAAATGCAATAAGAATTTCATTTAGAAACTGCATGGCTTCTGAGTAATACAACCCATGTCAAATCATGAGAATACAGACCGCTATGGACTCAGCACACCGGCCAAATCTACACAGTCTATCAATAAAGGATGCCTGGAGCTCAACCTATGCGCTTATATCAGTGTGTATGTGAGTCATGGCCAGTTTGTGTTTTCAAGGTTTCACAAATCCCAATCTCTGACTCAACTGTTTGTTTAGCTAGGGACCTGTAGGGTAAATCTCTAGAGCCAATATAAATCTTATCTTGATAAAATCAAATCTTTCTGCAATATATAATCTTATGTGCCCTCACCGATGGATATGGAATCTGACCTGAAGTATAAGACTAAAAGATTAGAAGATCAGAAGAAGGGTCTTTTTTACTTCAATGTTTTAGATGTAACAGAAAAACAGATGAGAAATCAAAGGAATTTGGTTAAAAAAACATTCTCCAAATGCAAATACATTCAAGTGCAGTTAAACGATATATTCCAGCAGTGACTATGTTGATTAGTGTGGGAAGACACCTATGGAAAGTAATGAATAGGTAAGAAATTCTCTCCCTCCCCTTTTATGTTTGCTGGTGCGAACCATTTTGTGGTGGGAATGCATAACTGCAGCCTGATTTGTTGCTGTGTGGGAATGCATGGGCCTTGATGAGCACTGGGAACAAGAGCCTTAATGTACACACACAGACACACACAAAGACACACACACACTTATATTTATGTCTTTAGAGCAGGGGTCTCCAATCTTATCCGGAAAGGGCCGGTGTGGGTGCAGGTTTTCATTCCAACCAAGCAGAAGCCACAGCAGAGTCTATAAAAGCCAAGAACAACTGATTAAACAGGTGGAATCAGGTGTGGCTTCTGCTTGGTTGGAATGAAAACCTGCACCCACACCGGCCCTTTGTGGATAAGATTGGAGACCGCTGCTGTAGAGCACTCCATATATTCATATGTGTAAACCCATAGTGGCATGTTCGATTCGATTCAATTCAAGTTATTTGTATAGCGCTTTTTACTTTTTTAATGGGCTTTGTCTCAAAGCAGCTTTACAGAACATAAACATAGAACAGAAGGTAAATATAAAGAGAAATATAGAGATTTAATATAGTAAAAATTCAAGATATACAGTATATAGTTCAGTGTGTATGTATGAATGTCCTACACATTTGTTTGTTAGAAATTTATTAATTAATTAAATATACTGTAAAAGCACCAGAAACAGCAGAAAGTAAAAATGCCAGGACTGACAACATGGTCTGTAAATTCTACTCACTTGACTCATCATTTAAGTTCATAACTTGTCTCAAGTACTGATGTGTGCTAGACTGGTTTTAATCACACGTACGTTTTTTTTGTTTGTTTTTGTTTTTTTTAACTTGCCTGCAATATCCTTTTTTTCTTACAGATTTAGTCGATTCACACATAGCTCGAACATTTACCTACCTCTCTGTCTGCGTCTTGGAAAAAAAACACATTTAACTTTAGAAAATACTTTAAAAGCTGTAAAATTCCTTGTCTTGCATTAAGAAAAAAGAGTGAGCTATTTACTAGCTTTAACTATAGAGCCGTCTCTCAGCTAGCGATATAAATATTGGGCTATCCGTGCATGCTGACCTTTCTTTTGCCTTCTCTAATTAATGATGCATGCTAAATGTGAGGGATGGTATTTCTGACTCACCTGTCAATCAGAGTAACACTAGCCAATCGCAGGCATTTGTTATGTATATAGGAGTTTAGTTTGCACTCTCATCAGCTGACTTGTCATGTTGCATGAGCATGTGCCAGGTGTTAGAATTCGCCCACCCTGGTTCAGAAAATGGCCAAGAATCTCCCCTCAAATTTCTTTTTCCTCTCTCTCTCTCTCTCTCTCTCTCTCTCTCTCTCTCTCTCTCTCTCTCTCTCTCTCTCTCTCTCTCTCTCTCTCTCTCTCTGGTTGATGCTCAGCTAGAATATATATTAAATACAGGGCTGTGGTAGCTCAGTGGTTAAGGTGTTGGAATGTTAGAATTCCAGGTACACAAAGCTGCTACTGCTGGGCCCCTGTGCATGGCCCTTAACCCTTAATTGCTTAGTTGTATAAATGAGATAAATGTAAGTCGGTCTGGATAAGGGTGTTTGCCAGATGTTGCAAAAGTAAATCAGAGGATAGAGATCAGATTTAATCAGACCCAAACAAAATTTTTACAGTACTGGCAACTGCAGATTTATAACTGTAGATATAATAATGAAAAAAATTAAAAAATAAATAAATAAATAAATAAATAAATAAATAAATAAACAAACAAACAAATAAATAAATAAATAAATAATAATAATACTAATAATAATAATACTAATACTAATACTACTACTACTACTACTACTACTACTAATAATAATAATAATAATAATAATAATAATAATAATAATGAAAAAACCCTCAAAATATAATATAAATTTAATATTTTCATTTTTAATTGTCTTTAGCCTTCAAATGTCCTGTCATTCAGAGTATGTGTAGAAATTGGCAGTGATTGAAGTAAGGCTGATTTTTTGTGCTTTTTAGGAAGAGGAGGAGGAGGAGGCAGAGGGCTCGCCCGAGGAGGACTAATCAACCACAGCATATTACCTCTACCTCATCCAGCTGTCAGCTCTCTTCAAGGGAAAAGACTGCCTTGACCACTTATTGTTGAGTTTCCACTTTTGTTTATCAAGTTTGTTAATCGTTCTCATTTGTTGCATTTCTTAGTTTCATTTTTGTTTGTTCTTGTTTGTTATTTTGGTTTTGGTTTTGTTCTTGTGATCATCACACAAAACCTCATAGCATGAACGCGGGGCAAAAATCACGACAACAACATCGACAAAAAACACAACCGTTGTGCAGATAATAATTCTGCTCACCTCCGCATTCCAAACTGCTGTAGCACAGAGGTGCGGGAGTTAGCCGCATGGGATGTGCTGCTGTTGCTCTTGCCACACACACCAACACACACACAAAAGAGAAGGAAAACCTATCTGGTTTTGTCATTTAAAATGTTTGTGGTAGAGCCTACAACACACTACTCCATCAAAAGTGCACACATACATGCAGAAAACACCTTACTTCTGTGTCACACCACCAAAGACAGATGAGAAACGAACTATTCTGGGTATTTAGATGTATAAAATGTTTCAATACAGCATTTTATGTCATAAAAATGTTCACTAATATTTAAAGATATGGCCTGCAGATTGAACTGAAAATAACATGACCTATTAAATGTTAATTACCATCATTAGAAAGTTTTTTTTTGAAGAATTTTGTAGTACAGAAAAAGGAAAAAGAGTCTGGGGTCACCATTACTGAGGAATATTGTGCTGGATGTATTTAAAGCCCATTCCATAGCAAAGATTTCTCAAAAAAGAACCTATTCACACTAGTTTGCATTATGTATTCATATACAATTCCCTTAATATAACTGGGTCTTTCCATAGAATAAATGTAACAACTTTAACAATATTTAACATGAGTACATGACTTGGATTGGCTTTGACTTATTATAAATGGTATTTAGAGGCTTTAAAACCCTGCAAAAGTCATTAAGGTATCGAGATTATATGAAGTAAATTATTACCTTTAAATGGTGTAGAATATCACATCAGATATATTCATCAAGTGAAAATCTTAACCAAAAACATAACTAAGCTTTAATACCTTAAAATAAGCCCAGAGTTTGTTCAGTTTGAATTTGGGTGGTGTCATAATGACTTGAACGTGGCATTACTATAGGCTTTCTTTCTATTAGGGGATAAAAAGTGTAGACAGAGTTAGTTTGGTGTTTCTTTTCCTGTCTATCTTCGGTGGTGAGCTTAAAAACTAGACAAAAAAAAAACGTACTTCTCCAAATTATAAATGAGACGTGAGTCTCCAATAGAACTACAGAACAACCATGCAGCAATCTACTGTACATACACAACCCTGGCATATTTGTTTTACCATTTTACATGTACAGATTCGTTATTGTGTTTCTTTCTGTTTTTTTTTTCTTTTCTGTTTTGTACAACATTTAAAGAAGACATAATAGCTTTAAAGAAGACATGTTCAGTACTTTCACATAAAGGGAAGTATGTCATCACATTTTGACTCAAAAACTGAACCTCAAGAAACATAACCCACAGGAAAGAAACCACACTATACCTCAAGACACACAAGATCCATGAAGCACAGTGACCTTGTTGGGGTTCAGGGCTTCGATCCCGTCGGCACTGTCGCCCATGAAAAATCTCCTCACCATTTCAAAGCTACCTCCGATTTCTTCACCCAGCGAATCAGCTTGTGAGACACACGCTGCTATAAACTACTCATTACTCAGCAGGGGATGGCAGTGAGTGCCAATGTCAAAAAAAAAACCTTCTCTTGAATGCCTGTAATAATAATGTTTGATGGCACAGAGAAGCTCTGCAAATGATTTGTGAGAGTCAGGCAGGTGATGACTGAAATCCGAGGTGTGATTGGATTCCAAGATGAACTCCTCAAGCAGCTAAGGGAATACGTACTGTTTTTTTTTTGTTTTTTTTAATTATTGTTGTTTCTTTATTTTTAACACTTTCATTTACCTGTTATATGTAACAAGATTCTTTTCTTTCTTGGCAACTGGGGCATCTGTTTTACATCAGTTAACTTGAATATGTTTTGTACTGATTTACTCAATTGTTTCTATGGATCAAATGCTTGTATGACTCTAAATGATATTATTGCAAGTGGATTTTCTTTGCTCCTCTTATTTTTTTTTCTTTCTTCTCTTCTCTTTGAGTTTTAGTATAGATTTCCTCTGACATACATACTCTTCTGATATGTACCTCAAAAAAAAGAGATAAAAAAAAGACTAATAATCAATTGACAAATACCTACCTCCGGTCTTGATAAAAAATGATTTTGCCTGGTCTATTTCAGCACAATTTCAAATGATTGTATGCTGAAAAAAAGGACTGCACAAAATCCATGCTTTACAAACATTAAATTTGAATTGATTTTCATTTTCCTGGGGGAGAAGACAGAGAAAAAAAACTTGATAATTTTTCAGGTTAAAAAGTATATATATATATGTTTTGGTTTTGTATATTGCATACATGACTTTATTTTATTTTTTTTTAATTACTAGATATCGAGATATACTTGATTAGCAAGATTTGTGTCTTTTACACAAATGTGATTTTCTGTTCTTGTCATGTGGTTCATGCAGGTTTATATGTAATACTTCATATGTAGTGAAATGTTACACCTTTTTCAGCCTATCATCATGAAAACCTTTGAACCGTTAACTGGTATTCTCAACTGGGTCTGAAGTAGAGCCTCACGGAAAGCTAGTGGAGCAGCGGACATGCCTCCTGAATTGACACATTCATAGTTGCTTGTAGTGGCTACCTTTAGCATGGCAGCTGCAAACCAACATTAGATCTCGCTCAAACACTGTAAGGCTAAATCATTTTCTACATATTTAGCAGAGCAAAAAAAAAGTAGCTTACCTATGTGAGTTGAAAATATTGCCACATTATGAAGCACCTAAATGGCAAAGACATAAATTACCTTTATTTGCTTTTTTATGAAGCATCCAAAATGAAATGCAGCTCTTCTGGGAGCTGTAGATACATCAGAAAGTTCAGCTCACTGTAAAGACCTTCAGTTTACCGTCAACATTTTATGTGAGTTATGTAAAAGCAGCTTAATTTGGTGTATTCACCGTGTGGGTAGGTGCTGCCATTTATCACTTTAAAAATTTACTATTTTGGGAGAAATCAAATGAAATTAAAATTTATTCGGTTGAAACGGATTCCTGCTCGGTGAGTAAATGCAACTCCTATTTACAGTGATATTCAACTGTTCGGTCAGATCCAGGCGCTTAGCTCAAATGAGCAAAAATAACGTACTGTTGTGGGTCACATTACTGACAGTGATTGATTAAATTAAAACAGCATGAAAGGAATTGTAAACTCAAATCAAATCAACATTCATGACTGTCTGTTCACTAGAAATGTATCTCTTTTGTGGTGATGTAGAAATTCTGCAAATGGAGTTCTTTTCCCGTCTGAAGGAATTGAACTGGAAAACTTTATCCTCACATTTTTCATGTGACATTTAATAAAAACATGATTAGAATGCAAGGGTTTTGACTAAAACACCTCACTACTGTATAAAGTAACAAGGGGATGGAGCCATGCTGATAACTATAAAGTGCTGAGGCGTGGATGTGAAACAAAGTGTTTTACAAGTTAAAACTATGCACCTATGTTGAACCCAAAGAGAAATGTAAAGGATGAACTGAATGTGTGATTTAAAAGGATTTCAAATCAACCAGAAGAAGAAGTAGAGTTTTTGCAGACACGTTCACATACCGGAGGTAAACTCCGTACCTGCAGCGAGCCATCGTTTTATAACTGCACTGAAATGTATATTCTGATTTTTTCTGCATTTGCAGAAATACTGAAGACTCCTAAAACATCTCTTCATCAGCAGACACCATATACTGTGTAGTCATATTTACTCACTGCTAACAAACATCTCTTTGCAAGAATCATGTTCACTCCTTTAGGGAAAAGACATCACAAGTGAAAAGGACTGTGATGCACATGTCTAACAGTGTGTATTACTGACAAAATGTCAAAATGTTCTTGATTCCTTTCTTGACTTGATCTGTTGGTTTGAATGTGTATCCACATGAGCCACTGTTAATGTGCTTTTCGCTGTGGGTGTCTTAATGAAGTCGACTTTGATAACATGTTCTAGTACAATCGAATACACACTACTACCTCCAAGAGGGCCTCTTTTTTTTTTTTTTTTTTTTTTTTTTTTACCTCATTATTCAATCTGCTTAAATTCAGTTAAAATTCAGGTGGCTGACTCCAGGGAAAACATATATATTTTTTATGGGTGATACATTTTATAAGACTGTTCATCTCTGCCTCTGCCTTTCAGTCACAGTTGGACTGGACAGTTACCTTGTTCAAAAGCATTTTTCTTTCATTATGCAATGTTATGTAGTTTCATTAGCTGTGGGGAGAGACGGTCGCCTGTTCTTGGCCTCCTCCACCTAATATATAACTTCCAATGCTTTCTAACATTTATGGCTTTCTCTGTTTCACCTAGTATCGCTGTCTATAATTCCACTTCGAATTACTTGCCTGTTAAAAAAATGATTAAAAAAGTTCTCTTTATAGATATTCACTGCCTTATTCAGCACAATAAAATGGGTGCTTGTGACTGCTGTTGTCTCTGAAATTTTTTTGCATTTGTTTACCATTAAAAATGATTTTTCTGGGGTTCTTTAGGGAAGGCAATAAAGTAGAACTGTAACAATTAAAATAACCAGTGTGCTTAATTGGGTCTGGTACTGAAACCGAAACATTTCTAAAAGGTCAGTTATTATATCCTCCACACTGTAAAAAGTCATTTATTTTTTAAATAATACATTAATTTAGCATCCAAAACATCCTAAATATAAACATCTCAGTATTACAAAATTGAAGATTCATTGATTCTTACATCATGCAGAATATCAATTGAATTCCACAGTTTTTTCACATCTCTATAATAAATTGTTGAAATCTGAAAGGTTTTTGCTGTACTGCCTCTTCTGTCTATCTTCCTCTCTCTGCCACCCTCACTGGGGAGATATGGCCCACCCATAAGCCCCTGACCTTTGTCCACTGTGGCCCCTCAGAATGGAAAGGAGGCCCATACTTCAAAGCCACACCAAGTTCCTTTACTCATTCAAAGCCCCCTTTTTCCCCCAAAATACATTCTGCTCAGCCTTTAAGAGTCTATCTTTTGTGGACAGCACACATCATACAGCTGCTTACTGATTCTTCCGAACTGATCCACTAGGAAGAAGGGAAATGAGGGGCAAAGTGGGAGGCGACAGCTGAAGGAGAGGGAGGAGGTGGAAACAAGCTTGCTGTCTGGGTGGAGGGTGATTTAACTGCTACCACAACCACATTTTGAGGTGGTCTTTCCACCTCTTCCTCTTTTCCATGAAATGAGGTTCCCATTCTGTATAACCACAGTAAGGTTGAATCCACTGCCTGCTTCAGCTCCAGACACACAATTCCATGCCAGGCAGAGAACCCCATAAACCCAGAGTTATTGCAAGCAACGTACAGATATTAGATGAAGAACTGTTCAAAAGTATTTAAACAATATTCCAGTTTCAATAGGCATCTTAAAATATACGTTCTTTTCTCGCATTATTTATAATAAATATAAACTTTTCCAAGTTGGTTAATGGGTTCTATACGTGATTAAAATGTATGCAATCTTTTTTATGTCCAATAATTTGTTATTATGGTGACACCACAATTCACAATAAATACAATGCACTTTTTTTTTATTAACATCCAATTTAATGATTCAATACTCAACAATTGCGTGTAGCTGGAATGACTTTCCTACTGAATGCAATATTCAATATGCAATATGTTTTAATATTCTAAAAAGAATAGAAATATATGAACTGAAGGTAAATTCTCTGTCGCTCTCTTTTGTTTGCTCACTCTTTTCCTCTGAGGTGAGCTGTAGCACATGTACTTAATTGGCTGTTTCCTGTATCTTCCATTCTAAAGGATGTCCGTCCTCTCCGCTGAGCAAATAAAACACACTTCCTGCTCTGTGTGTCTGCATGCAGCTGCTGCTGAGTGCTGGCCCAGGCTCAGCTTTCACACACCCTCCTGATGCAATTCATGTGCTGCCACAGGCTCCATGAGCCCCAGGAGTGAAACAGTGGAGCGCTTCTTCAGTCCTGCCCAACATTTTCATTCAATTTACTCACTTTGCAGGTATAGTGTATAACTAGAAAAGGAAATTAAATAGCTAGGTCAGGTCAGGGTTAAAGTCTGATGGTGGTAGGAATAATTCATGCATCTTGTTTTTTTTCGAACACTGGTCTGCAATGAGGAAGGATTTATACCCCTGTAGACTGTTGAGGCTTTGGGTTCTTGGTCAGGGTTCGAGCCACAGCACTGCCACTGTTGGGTCTTTGAACAAGGCCCTGAACCCTCTCTGCTCCAGGGGTGTTGTATCATGTCTGACCCTGCACTCTGACCCCAACTTCCTAATCTGGGGATATGCAACTCAAATTATTTCACAGTGCTATAATTATTGGTATTATTTTGTTCTTGTTAGCATTATGTCTGTGTCATCAGTTCATTTTCTCAGGCATATTTTAGTAATTTTATAGAGTTGAATGAAAAAAATTATATGCCTTATAGTGGGAGCCGGTTAAGAAGAGGAGAGTCTTACTCATAATTCATAAGCAGGGATATTGTCAGTAACAATGAGCAGAAGTTTTTACTGCATGATAAAGGCAGGCTTTGGCGGTGTAAAAATAGGATATAGCCTCCTCCACTTACACACACATGCGCACACACCCTGAACAGCCACTTCCCAGCCTCTTGAGTAAATATTTAACCTTGGTATTCCTCTCGGGACTTTCAGGAAGTCTGACTTCTGTATCTCCTTAAGGGAGGACAAAAAAAAAAAGACAATGAGCAGCACCACATGACACAGACTTCACCCAGTTCCCATTTTTTCACATGTGCATGACCTCCTCCAGTCATCTCCAGAATTTTTTTGGATATAGACTTTTTTTTTTTAACTAAATTTACTCTAATTTGATCTTTTGCCAAATTTAGTGCACTACGCCCATTAAAGCAGAACTAATATGTTGGTAAAGAAGCTCCGGTAATGATGTTTCAGGCTTGGATGCATAGATGAAGTACTGAGATTTCATTTCTGTGGCATCTGAGAAAGCAAGAAAAAAATAATGTGCTTAGGATAAAATCCCTCTATTTTTATTGAATCCAGCTATTCCTGGCAGACAAAAGTGGCTTCAAAAATTCATGTGGACCCAAACTGTGCATTTCCCATGTCTTAAGTTTGATTAAGAACACAGCTTTTTAGTGGCTGCATGATGGGCCATTGATCTTTCCCTGTCTGCCTCTGCTGAGTGTCTGGGATATGAGGGGGATCCACAGGGGCAAGCGGGGAAGTCCCCTTGGAGGCTACTCTGAGTCTGGGTGCTTCCTGCAGACAAGTGTTTGGAAATGACCCTTGTGGGTGTCTGCCTGTGAGGAAGACCAGAGCTCGCTCCTGTCTCGTCCTGCACCAGGAGAGGGATTAAGGCTAGCCATTCTGGCCCCTAGCAGGGTCACAGCAGAATAATAAAAATAGCTAAATGAAGACTACTTTGGGAGTATGGAGCAAGCGGATATATGCTTCAGAATATCTTAATTGATATGCTCATATTAGGTCATCATTTACTATTCACAACATGGTCCTTTTTATCATCCTGTGCATCAAAGCACAGAACTGAGCGGTCGCATCTAAAGATGGCGCAATGACTCTTTGTTAACTTATTGTAACAGATGAATAGCTTTGGGACCTGAGAGAAGATGTCACCCTTTCTTCATCTATTTCCTCCCACACATCCATCAAAATGAAACTGCTAAAGTTCTTCCTTCCTCCACCGCCCCACCCTCCCTCTCACCCTCCCCCTGTCTTCTTTGTCGGGGGGGGGAGGGGATGTCTGATTCCCGGTTACCTGGTGATGGAGCAAATCAATGCCATGGATCCTGAATGGAAAAGGAACACAGAAGAGAATAAAAAGCAGTGAAAAAAGAAACTTGGATCCTTTGTCTTTCACACAGGTGCCCTCAGCACCTCAGTTCTACCTTTCATTCTTTCACAACACAATTGAATGTGAATCATCTTAGTAGGAACTGCATGTGAATCATCTTAGTAGGAATAGATCAATAGACAGTTGATAAAAGAAATCTTATCTAGTTTCTCCATTTCCATATCTTGTAACACAGTGGAATAAGAGGGTTAATTCCTTCGAGAAAACTCTACATGACTCTGAAGAAAACTCTACATGACTCTGAAGAAAACTCTACATGACTCGAAGGAATTAACGACACTACTTTCGTCATTTTAAGTTTATAATATAGCAAATTATGAAACACTGTGTCCTTAAAAACATAGTGTTTGATTTGATATAAGCCTTTCTACTTTATTTGTGTCTCTTTCTATTTCCACACAAGAAATCACCATAATTCTTCTGTTCTCCCATGAAACAAGAAATAATACATGAACTAACGTAACATTATATTTTGTTCTGTATTAGGAGTGAATTTAAAGCATTTTAATAGCTTAAAGTTTAAAGTAAAGATTTGTTTGTTTAGTTTGCATTTGCAGATGAGAGTGAATTTGTCTTAAGGATACACTTGTAGCATTCAAATATGAATACATAGTTTTTTTTCGTTAATCTTCAGTGAGCGTTTTATACCATCAGGGTCATGGTGAACCCAAAGTCCAATCTGAAAACACTGGGATATATCCCTTGAATGGGACACCAATTCATTGCAGGGCTTTGTACACACACATACACACACAAGCAGGCTGTTTATAATCACTGATTCACCCATGGTTGTTATATATATATATATATGTATAGAAAGGAAATAAATGATATTCACACTCTCTTGTGCCACCCAGATGAGTTCCCTTCCGAGTCAGGTTCTTCTAAATTTTTTCCTTTTTTTTCATTTGTTTTGTATATTATATATTAATATTTCTATTTTATTTATATTAATAAATTATAAATAAATTAATATTATTAATAAATTATAAATTATTAATATATTATAAATAAATATCGATTTCATTATATTGATATCATTTTTATTCTGAATTTTATATTCCTGTAAAGCTGCTTTGCGACATCTGTTGTTAAAATCGAAATACAAATAAAATTTAGTAAAATTGACGAGTTTATACAGCTTCTGATATGAAATAACTGAGTTTATTGTTACTCTGACAAGAACAAATTCACTTGTGATTTTGAAATTGCTGATTTCATCATTATGAACCGAACATGAAATAATTTTAAAATGACCAAAACATCACATTGAAAAATATTGAATGTGCAAGTGATGCATGTGAGAATCTAATGTTATGTCATGAAAACGTCGCTATGCTGCACTGCACACTTTCTATTTTAAACAGAATTATAGAAGTTGACAGATGCAATAAAAGTATTCAAATTCTTTGTTATGTAATTACTTCTCTGAATAAGTCTGAAACTCTTCAATATACGTAAGTCACTAAAGAAAATGATGGCCTCAAATCACTCATTTTAGATACTTGCCTTTCACCAAAGAATGTGTGGACGTATTATTTAACACTGTCTAGCACTTTTCTCTGAGGAAACATGAGCTAATACTAACTAACAAAAGATAGTCAAACTACATGTTAAGTATCACGATAACTGACTATGCAAACTGTCTGATAGCTAATAGCTGTCATAGTACAAATAGTCATGATAAATGCAAGCAAACTGTACATACTGTAGCAACAGATGATGGGTTTTAGGTCTCATTGTCATGTCATGTTAAATTTCAAATCGGTTTAACAATTTGGAACAATGCTCAATTCATTTATCTCTGATGTTAAAAGTCATGACATATGTAAATATATAAGATTTTTTTGGGAATTATATTGATGTAGCTTCCCACAATGTACTGAGTGGAAAGTTTTAAAAAGTGGTAAGTAAAAGTCGACAGAATTACATGATACTTAAATATCAGACTTGAGCACAGTAGCAAAATGCTTATTGCACCCCTCTGTGAGCTGATTTGATAGGATAGCACAGCACCACACGAAAACCCACCCCTTAATAACATGTTCACTTTAACTGAATGCTGTTTTAAAAATGCACCACTGTACACCACACTAACATCTGTACAGGCACCAAAAATGCTGCTAATATCTATAATCTTAAGCCTTATGTTTAAACATGTAGGATGATGAATGAATAGGCAGATATGTTGAAATAATATGCAAATACAGTTCCTGTCTACAAAATATATGTGTCAGTTTACCTGAATATAACCCGTGTCACTGTATATACAATGAAATGTAACATGGTATTGGTGCTTAATAGTTGAGCTGTTCTCCATAACCGGATTTTGTGCGTTGTGAGTGAGTCACAGTACATTAAAACGGCAGGTTGTATAACCGTGACCGCAGGCCCCAGACGAAGGGCGGGACAGGAGTGTGTCTGGTTTCCCCTTGCTGGTGTGTGGTGCTGTCTGTGTGTGTTTCATAGCTCTGCTGCTGTGATCTACAGGTATATGTGAACACGCTTTCATTGAATGAGGCTGTGCATGTCTGAGGTTCTATATTTTTGGAGATGTTTCCAGTGGTGAGTGTAGAAGCTCGTGAGAAGCTGAATCACATGGAGATGTGTTTGTGTACAGGACAGTTGATATGAATGGCTGTGAAGGCATGAATGATTCAGAGTGGCTTCATCATGATGAATGAAAAGGCAGTGTTTCTTTCTGACCCACAAAAATGTAGAGGATGTCAGTGAACTGTTTATGAATTGGACTGTTTATGAATCAGTATTTATGAATTGGACAGTTATGAATCACACATGGCTGTCTGTTTTTGCATTGCGTGGGTGTGTGTGGTACGAGCACTCCTGATCGAGGGTGTGCCTGGCTTTACACTGTCCCTGAGTCATGCTGGCGGTCCTGACTCATCTCGCCGTCACTGCCTGTGGGCTCGCGTGCCACCACACATAACAGGGCCATGCATGTTTAGTCATCGAGGAACGATTTCCTCTTCTTCCTCCTGTCCCTGTCTTGCTGCTTTCTCTGGATTACACTCTCTGTGATTCATTTTGGTTTCATTTTGCTGCCCCCTCCCCCTCACTCTCGCTCACTCACTCACTCTTATTCTCTCCCTTTTTTCCCTCCCTGGTTTTGTAAATGACCTCATTTTAATGAAGCACAGACTTGGCGGCGAGACCAGACCGCACGGCTGGAGCCTCCCTCTTTGCTCGCTGTTCTCCACCATCGTACACACTCGACGAGCTGCCTGAGACTTGAGCAGCTCTAGAGTTTCATGACAAATGTTTGAAAGTGGTCCATACATAACGGTAACAATACCACACATAATAGGACTTCCCCCATGTCTGTATGGCACTTGAGAGTGTCTCATAAAACTATAAGTATCTATACATTTTTAAATATCTCTCAGGATATACTCTAGTGAGGGCTGGCTGTTCTGGAGAGCACAGTAGTGCCATAAAGCTGTTCTATAAATGTCTAGTTATTTGTTGTTAAGTGGTTAACACACTCGGCATGGCTGTTCTTGTGCAGGGTCAAACAAATGGGTGATTGGCACGCCTGTGGTGTCTGCAGAAAGCAGCTTTTTCTCCAGTCTTTGAAGCTTTTGTTATGGTTTCTGCTGAAGCCTTTACCGGGAAGTGAATGTTACCACATGTGCTGTCCCAGCAGTCTACACCTCCACCTGAGTTGGCCTAAAGATTTTTAGCCTACTGTAGATTTAGATATGAAAAACAAAACAGGTGCAAAACAGTGGGCTATTTTCTTTGGCTCAGGTGTTTGTTGCAGGATTTACATTAACAGAGAGAGGGAGAGAGAGAGAGAGAGAGAGAGAGAGAGAGAGAGAGAGAGAGAGAGAGAGAGAGAGAGAGAGAGAGAGAGAGAGAGAGAGTGGCCACACAGTGGGTTATCTTTCTTAACCATCTGAAACTCCAGGATTATTTCTTCAGATATTTATCTGATAACATATTACTCAGTAAACACTATAAATTATTCAGTAACTCAAGTGGAACCATGTTATGAGCAGGAGGAATGTACGTCTGAACAGGGGTTTAAAGGGAGCAAATCTTTGTTATTGTACAGAAACAGCAGTCATGTCTATAAACAAAGCAACAGGTGCCTTTTTTTTCTCTCCAGGTTACATCCATTTCCAGAAACCTTCATCTTAACTTATGGTTTATACGACAGACACACACACACACACACACACACACACACACACACACACACACACACACACACACACACACACACACACACACTCTCTCTCTCTCTCTCTCTCTCTCTCTCTCTCTCTCTCTCTCTCTCTCTCTCTCTCTCTCGCTTTAGTACTGGTGCAACACTGCCATCTAGGGGACAAAATAAATAGCACTGTATTCAAGTTGAGGATTTTTTTTCTGTACTAGTTATTCATATGACCTTTACTACTTTAGCCGCACGTTCTCACTCTTTAAATCACACCCAAACTGATGTTACTGATGAATAAGCCTTAAAAACACAACTTTACACTTTACACACTACAGTACACATTATTTCCTGTCGTTGCTTGCCTCTTGGTTTTGGTGTTATGTCACAAAATAAACTGTATTGTAACAGACACATCTGTTTTTGCTATGAACTATATCATAAGGTACATAAAATATCTTTACCTATACCATAAAGACTGAGGCAGGAGCAGCCGGGCCTTTAGTCTATATGTAGACATTTTACACATCCGTACAAACACTATAAAACATTACAAGGTCTCCCTGTACTATGGTGCCATAATATTGTTCGGTGTATCCATGGTAACTGGGGTAAAGGTGGAATGTTTGTGGCAAGAAGAACAGTCCTCCGAGCCAAGCCGCATTTAACATGTGCCTCCTCGGCATACCATAACTACAGCAGAACACACACGCACACACACACACACACACACACACACACACACACACACACACACACACACACACACACACACACACACACACACACACAGACAGACAGAGAGAGAGAGAGAGAGAGAGAGAGAGAGAGAGAGAGAGAGAAAGAGGGAGAGAGAGAGAGAGATGCAATGCTCAAAGCTCTTGTCCCCATGACAAAAACTTCCCTAGTGAAAAAATACATTTATATTGCAGTTATAGTGCAGTGAAATTCTTTCTTTACATATCCCAGCTTTTGAGGTTGGTGTCAGAGCGCAGGGTCGGCCATGATAGAGCACCACTTGAGCCGTGAGGGTTAAGGGCCTTGCTCAAGGGCCCAACAATGGCATCTTGGCATTTATAGTATGAATAAAGACATAAAATACATATATACAATAACTACCTAAACCAACTTAAAAATGTAGTGTTACAATATCTTAGTTGGGGGCACAGTGACTTGGTGGTTAGTACTTTTGCCTCACAGTTTCAGGGTTGAGGGTTTGACTACTGCCTCTGCCATGTGTGTGTGGAGTTTGCATGTTTGATGGCTAAACATATACAAATATGTTCAAATATAACCCTTAGGATATACTAGTGTTAGTGACAGAGATCAGCTGTGATATATATTATATTTATGAGTCAAACATATTCTCGTTTGGATTTACATAAAAAATGCATTGGAAATGCAACATACTAGGTAAAAAAAACAATGATGATATACAATATTTGATCATTTTTGTTTTGAACCTTTAGTAATATTTGTGCCACTTCACTCACACTAAACTTTACTGTTTTTAGAATTTTGTACAGGGTAATATACAAGGGTATTTTTTTTTATTTTTTACATCCAACTATATGTAGCTCTCCAGTTAATAGACATGACCAACATGAGTGTTAGTGTTTATGGATCACACTTTACAAGTCACTACTAGCGTCCCTCTTGACTTTTGTAAACTCACTTGATAAAAACTATTTCCTGGTGTCTTATTTAATCTCACCTTCATATCACTTTCTAAGCCAGTGCTCGAGACAGTCAGAATAGGTGACCATTTTACAAGCTCCTTCATATTCTTCTTTTTGTGTGTTGGTATTTTTCATATTACACAATAGAATTCTGGGTAGATTTTTTACTGTGGGAGTTCTGGGATTTTCCAGCTATCTTACAATCTTATTAGGGACAACCTTCCTGGGGATATTCTACCTAGTGACTGATGCATAAGATGTTTCTGATTGGCTGTTTAACTGTGAAGCAGCAGAACAACAGGAAAAGCAAGTATTACTTTCACTATAGACAGCAAAAGACCTGGGACCTGGGATCTGGGATTAAATCTAACTCAAAAATGAAGCTGTTTTCTTTTTTTGTAATCTGCATTTTGTGGATCTGTACACAGGCAAAAGAATGTAAGTATAAATACAATGTTAACTGTTGCATGACATTGTAAACTTAAGCTACAAAGTTATTTAGAAATTCCGTAAAAGGTTTGATATCAAACAAGTTCACTTGGAATTTGTCAGAAAGTGTTCTGTTTTTATGTTTGTAAGCTGAAAAAAATGCTAACTCACTAATCTAATTTTATTTTTCTCTAGCATCGCCTAAAGTCCAAGTATACAGTTATAGGCCTGGTGAATTCGGCAAGGACAACTTTCTGATCTGCCATGTGAGTGGTTTCCATCCTCCAGACATCCACATTGAGCTTCTGATGGATGAAGAGGTGTTTTCTCAAGCCCATCAGACAGACCTGGCCTTTGAGAAGGGCTGGATGTTCCATCTCACCAAAAGTGTGCCTTTTAAACCCCAAAAGGGCAAAGACTACTCATGCAGAGTCAGGCATATGCAAAAAACTCAGACCTTTGTCTGGCGTAAGTATTAGATCTTAAAGAATTATACATTTGGATTTCTAATTATAATTATAAACGTATATTTTTTATGTACGTATTTAAAGAAAGTTATTACGTTTGTAATAAGAGGTGGCAGTGTCACAAAAAAATATGAATTGACCCACAGGTCTTTGGTCCAAGACATATCCACCAGGTTTTTAAACTAAAGTGTATTGGGTTGTTTTTTCCCTTGAGACATATAGGATGGCTCTAATTTTATATCCACACACAGTATTAATTGTAGAAGATTCTACAAATGCTACTTAACCTGGGTCAAAAAAACTTATATTTTATCTTTCTTTTTCTTTTTTTAACAGAACCTGATATGTGAACGTGAGCATGAGTTGACAGAGGGTAGGTCATTTTGTTCTATGAGATGTGTGGAAATCTGAAGTTTTTCATTACAATAAAAAAACTTGTAATATATGTATATTATTGTATTTACTTAATCATGATTTTCCATTGTACCAGCCTAATAAGAGGATATTAACTGTTTATTTATTGTTTGCAGGGGTACATTAAAAATATTATTCAGTGAATTCAGCTGAAATGGGACTCAAGCACTACAAATCTGTGAAAGACTGGAGGCTGGTGATGGAGACACAGAGTTTCATGTTTGAATGACAAATGTCTTGGATTTTGAAAAGCACTTTAAATAGTTAATTTACACTATTTGCTGATATTAGGTTCATAAGGTCACTTTCAGGGTTACAGTTGTTTTGTCAGCTGCTTCCTGGTTGCCACAGCAGATCATTTTCCACTAATTTATCCTATCCTCTTATACACACTTAAAAGGGTTGTTGTATATGCATGTAAGTTCATGTATGCAGGTTACTACTTTATTCTACATGATTGAAATAAATTCTTGTCTGTATTTTGTTGGCCTGAACAATCCTAAAGTTATGTTTTATTCCTTAAAAACGGTGCACTGGCTCTAGGTCGCCTATAGAGGGTAGTATTTGTTTACTGTTTAAACTAACTGTTTTTATGATTGTCATAAATTAAGCATAAAGTATTGCAAATGGCAAGACTCATTACTCATTGTAGATGATAGATCAGTGGTGAATATGACTGTGAAAGAAAATTTTATATATATATATATATATATATATATATATATATATATATATATATATATATATATAGATAGAGAGAGAGAGAGAGAGAGAGAGAGAGAGAGAGAGAGTGTGTTTTAATGGTCACAAAGATTTTAAGACTGTGTGGTCTTTCTATTGTAAAAAGACAAACTGGGTATGAGCTCATAAAGTACCAATTAAACCACTAAAATTCTGCATTCCAGTGTTGGTAATACCAGGCCTGCTGTTTACTAAACAATGTTGTAAACAAACAAAATTTGGACGATGAGCTAAGTTTTATGAGA